>NC_048439.1:3444516-3745231 GCF_004353265.1 Vitis riparia | reverse complement strand
TAAAAATTGTATTGAAGACTTCCTGTTTGTCCCACCAGTTTTGAGCTCATTCATCATTCATGAAACGTGGCTTTGCTTGAATATTCCTTGGATCTTATCATTTTTGCTCTGTTTTTAAGCGAGTTCATCCTTCACACCTATTTGCTCCCATGTAACTAGTTGTGGAGTGTCGTGGTTCACATATCACCACCTGAGAGCTCCCACTTACAGAGTGTAAACTGTGTTTACAAAGTCCTTGCCTCAAACAGTGCATTGAGGAATACCTTGAGCGGTTGGCTGTTCTCTGGGAGAGATAAGCTATCTAGAGAGGGGTTTAGCATACAAGTCAATTGCCAAAGACAGATTGATCAAGTATCATGCGCGGACTAAACCACATAGGGCAGTAATCACTCCACACCAGAATTCAATTATTGGCTAGTTGTAGTGAATGTTGGCTGTCACACGGGCATTCTTTCCACATCTCGTGCTCACATTGGTGCAGAAGGAGCACAGGCTGAGGATGCAACTAAAATGGTGATTTAGAGTGAATGGGTTACATACTGTCATTAGAGAGCATGTCGGAAAGTGTCATTGCTGCTCACGACCACTAGCTAAAATCTGGAGGTTTTATTCATTCTTTAAGTATAAAGTTGTACATGGCATGAGACGTGTATGCTGGCAGCCACAGGGACAACCTCGATTTTTGGGCATAGTGTATATAGAATTGACGAATCTGCCACGCTGGCCTTGGCAAAAATGGCGTGTGTTAGAAGGGTCGTCTGTAGGGGCAGTATCAGGTTAAAATGTATCAACAAGGCTACATACCTCAAGTGCCAAACCGGATGTTATTTCTGCCATCCAGCTTGTTGCTTCTCAGAGGAGATGGGTTTCTAAAGCCAGGACCGCAGAAGATGATAGCCAAATTAACATTGAACCGTAGAGAAAGGAAGAAAGGGAGGAAGATGAAAAAGACCTAAGATTGTTTACCATGGGCCCATCCCATCTATAGTGAGGAAGCTTTTGCAACATGAAAATAGAAAGCATCTGGACGAAGAGGATGATTGGTTTGTTGCATCCTCCGCTGCAGCATCTGTATGAACAATTTATCTCTAACAATAGTTGGAACAGTCCCCACATTTAGATGCACTGAATGTGTAGAGAAACGAAAGGGGTTTTATTCGAAGTTAGAGGAAATTGCATCTGAAATCAACGTTTTGTATCTCAAAGGTTATCAATCATTTTGTAACGGTCTGCAAGATATGAATGGGAATGGCTCTCTTCATCACTCTCAAACTGCAGAAGGTATTCGAAATGGTAATTCCAGGCAAGGATAGCATCTCAAAGTTGAGGGAAGCTCTAAATTACTCATTGGATTTGATTAGCAGCTAAGTTTCCAAAAACAGTTGTCAGAGATACAGCCTTGGAACCATAATGATGCAAGATCCCCCTCACAGAACATTGGCTCATTTGAAACTGGAAAAGAATACAGTAAAGATAAAGGGTGCTTAGAGAGAAAGAATGGAGGTAGCTTGTATAGGAGTGGCTCTATATTGGGGTTATCTCCGTCACATGTTTATGGAGGGTGTCCCTTCATTCAAGCTTGGTGGTTTAGCTTGGTTGTTCCTTGGGGTGGCTGATACATGCAGTTTTCTCTATGACGATGAGTTCACTAAGTGTCTTAAGGATTATCCAAATCAGTTTAGACATGACAAGGCTCTTGGCAGAGAACAAAAGAGCAGAAAACGGGAAGGTTGCAGAGAAGGATAAAAGTTTGAGGAAGAAAATTAGTGAGGAGCTTGAGCTTGAGAGAGCCATTGCCTGGGAAGAAATTCTGCAATTACCGGTACTGTCGGAGGCATGGACGGAGTTCCCATCGAAAACGGTTTTCCGGCGGTGAAGTTCTTTAACCAAGGCTATTCCTATACTTATAATGACATCATCTTCCATCCAGGTTATATTGACTTCATTGCCAACGTTGTCCAGCTGGGTTCTAAACTCAGTCACAACATCCATCTCTCAATGCTCTGTCGTGGCGTCGTTGATGGGCACCATCACCGAATCTGCCATGACTGTGGCCTTGGCCACTGTTGACGCCAAGAAAGAGGCCGCCACATTTGAAAAGCAGCGCCGCTGCCAAGAAGCAGCCTCCATCGCCTCTGCTTCTGTTGCCGGGATTTCTATAGACGACATTCCCGACCCCCTCACTTCCAACTACGGCGATGTCCCTCTCCTTGATTTTCAGTCCAAAGAGATCACCGGTCTCAAATGGACAGACATTGGGGCTTTAATCGAGGATCTCAAGGACCAGAAGGTGTTGATCCAAAGGCGAGCCCAGACCATTCGAGCCGTCGGCAAGAATATTGCCTTCTTGGTCGTCAGACAGATGGGTTTCAAACTCTTCCATTTTTCATCCTTAAAGCATTTTTTCTTAGGTTCCAAAAATCCATTTTCTTCGGCATGCAATTTTCATGATTTTTTTAAATGTTTTAAAATAAGCATAAATTCAATTTTGTAGTTCCAAGTGATGGAGTTTATGGAATTAATTCGTGCAAAAATAAATGGGCTTTGATGGGGGCCTAACATTATTGGATATTTTCTCTGAAATTCAATTTGATTGAATCATGATATATGATGATTTTGTACTCGATTTAGTGGCATGTGAGTTATGTTTTATGTCTATTATTGTGCACTAACCTCCTCTTTTGATAGCGTATGGTGGCTCGTTGCCCAGGTACACACTCACTCTCACCTTGGTCATTCTTTATTGAGTGTTTTGATTCTCACATGTGCATGATTGCTCTGAATATTCATTGATTTCCTTATCAATTGTCACGTCAACTTCATTTTATTGTAGAGACCCGACTTTAGAGATTTAGAGGGTGCTACGGTCTTTTTTACCTTCTCGATAAGTAACCCTGACCCCGAACCCGATCTGGTTTTTCACAAACCACCTTTTCCCAAAATAAGGAGTCACACTAGGATTTTCTTTTTTATTTTGTTACCCTTTTTAAAAATAAAACAAAAATAAGTGGCGACTCCAAGTCATTTTCTAAATAAATAAATTATTTTCGAATAAAAATTGAGCTCGCCATCGAGTAGAAGCGCATGAACCGAAATACGAGGTCCACACTAATATATATATATATATAAATGGGCCATTTTGACCCAAAACTCTATCTTTTGAGCCCACTATGCATTTTATTACTTCAGACTAACCTTTAAACGTAGGTTTGATAAAGTTAAAAATAATTTTGGCTTTGACCATGTACTAGTGCGTGGGAGTGCTTTTGACACATGGATTGGCATAAAATTCGGAAACCAAGGAAATTTTGATAGTCATATCGTATCGGCCTAGGTTGATAAACAAAATATTGACAATATTTAGTTGATAGTTTTCGAAATTTCAAACCCTCGTTGGAACCTTGAAATTCAAATCATTGAAGATTAAAGTTTGTTCTATTTTTTAGAACCAAAAAAAGGAAAATATGTTTGATAGTTAGAAAACATAGTTTTTACATATATATATAAATAAAAACTATGGAGATTTTTTATAACATTTTTTAATTGTTTTCAGTTTTTATTTATTTATTTATGTTTTTCTAGAGTTGTTTTAAAAAATAATTATATAAATGAAAAATGATTAAACATAAAGTACTATGTATAAAAAAAACACTTTTAAAAAATATTTAAAACTATAAAAACAAATAAGTTAAGAATATTTCAAGTTTTTTAAATAGATTTTTGTTTTGCAAGACCAAATAACAATTTTCAAAAAATTATTTCCTATAATCGTTTTAAAAAAGATTTCTCAATAGAGTTCACGTTTTTTATTTGTATTTTAAAGAAAGATAAAGTTGTCATTCAAATTCCATGAATTGAAAAGGAATCTGAATATCACTAAGGGATTGATAAGAGTTCTCCTTGTTGAGGATGCAAAAGAGAGTGCAAATATAATTAAGAATAAGTGATCTTTTAGGCAGAGTTTACATATCAAATTTAACAACTCCATCCAGCCTTTAGATTTAATGACCCAAATAAACTTGTAGTTCTATTAAAAAGAAAAAAAAGTTGATTTTTTGAATAAGTTATTGTATATATTTGGTATTGTACATTTGATCCCTAAGACAACATTTGAAATATTTCAATGCAGAAACTCAAGCAAAGAATGGTCAAATTTTACAGATAAAGCACATTGAGGCATTAGAAATATATAAAACGGATCACCATATGAAATGATATAACACATACATACAATGGTTCTTTCTTTTCAACAATTATTTATGCTACTCTTGCTATGCATTCCGAGCACCCAATCACTCACCACCAAACGTTCTTCAAAAACTTGTCCTACAAAAACAATCATTCATTTGCCTATCATGAGAATCTCACCTCTTTGACAATTCTTCGTTGCATTAAAACATCTCTTATAACATAAAACAAATGGAAGCAAAAACGAAAAATGTACCTAGGAGAGGAAGACCAATGGGTTTGTCAGAAAACAGAGAAGAAATTAAAGGAAATGAAGGAAACCCAACAATTCCTACAAACCTCCATAACATAGAACTCTACAACCATCTCCTCCTTTCAATCACCATGTTTTGAAATACGAAGTGAAAGTGCGCTTGAGGTTGTCATCCTCCCACTTCAAGTTCTCCCACCAGCTTGATTCCCCCTCAATTATTTTCAGAGTGTTGTTGGCACTATTGGAATTCAATGGCAATTTCCTTAGATTTGGACAATGATACACATGGATCTTTTTTAGGGAATGAAATGGCAAGGCCCGCCTGTAGATACTCTTTAGATTTGGGAGATCATGCAACCATAACACCACAAGTCTTGAGAATATGCTGAGATTTTGTTGGTCAATTTTTGAGTCTTCACACTCATCATTCCCTATAATTTCTTCCATGTCACGACTAGTGCGAACCAACAGGAACTCAAGGCTTGGAGCATAAATAAGCCAGGTCAGGTCCAAGAATCGACACCCAGAAATATTCACACGAACAAGGTTGTGGAAGTTAGAGTTTGAGATATGACCTCGAGACAGTCCATATTTATTTTAACACGTTCCAAATCATTACAATGATCAAATCCAAGCATAGTGAGTGTTTGCAAAGTCGAAAGTGGCAGCTCCACCACCTTCAAACCTGGGCACGTCCTCATGTTTAGATCTCGTATGCGCTTCTGCAGCATCAAGGAGGTGAGATATTTTTTAACAACTGGGGTTGTAAGTAAGCTGATACTTATCCAACTCAGGTATTGCAAGCACTCCAACTCCTGTAACACTCCAACTTCATCATATTCCACAATATCCAGGGAAACGCGGTGCACCATTCTAAACATCTGCAAATTTGGAAGGCAAGATATCACATTTGATGGAATTACTTCAAGCCACTTCACACGGTCCAATATCAAACACCTCAATTTTGTCAAATTCTTTAGTTCTATAGGCATCCTTTTTATACTGGTCCATGTTAGATTCAGATATTCCAAACTCTCTAATTTGCAAATCTCCAAAGGTAACTCCACTAATTCTTCATTACGTGACAAATCCAAAACTCTTATGGCAGGCATGGATTGGAAGAATCCAATTGGAAGTGACTTCATGTTACTATTTATCAAAATCAAAGTTTGGAGATTGGGGAAACAGGGTGATAGAGAGAGTCCTTTATTGACATTAGAATCCCATAGTGAAATCCGTTGAGCTTCTTTCCATTTCACAATTTCATATGCTTCAGTCAACTGAACATGATCTAGTACAAAAATTTTGTGCCTCTTTTTCCCATAATCACATGATAACCATAGAGCCATGTCACGGATCACATCATGCATCTTACAAGTATCTTCAGATACATCGCCTTCCAAGAGACATGCAAGTTTTAAGCTTCTAATAATCTCATCTCCTTGATTGTGTGCTTTGTGTATATCATCAAATTTGTTCAGAAACCCCTCCCCAATCCAAAGATCTATGAGGCCTTCATTCAGAATTTCATGGTCTTCAGGGAATATAGAACAATATAGGAAACATGATTTGATGGTATCATTGTCCAAGTGATCGTAACTGAATTTCAAAATTGGAAATACTTGATCTCCCATACCTGAAAACTCTGCTGGGTAACTCTTCAGCACTTGAATTGCTTGCTCCCATTCTCGAGGAGTTTTCCTGCTAGCCATTGATCGCCCAATGACGATGAGGGCAAGTGGCAGTCCTTTACATTCTTCAACAACAATCTTTGCAAGCCTTTTTATTTCCGGATGTGAATTCAAGATATTCTCACCAACCTTGTCACGGAACAGAGAAAATGCTTCATCCGGGGTCAAACACTTTACCCTCATCCTCTTATGAACTTCCATTTCATCGCATACTCGTTCAGATCGCGTAGTGAGTATTACTTTGGACTTAGTTTGGTCACCCAAATGAGGGATCCCCACCTCGAAGAGATCGAGTCGCTCCACATATCATCAAGCAATATCACAAAGTTTTTGGCTTTCAACAACTTGCATATTTCTGCAGCCTTCTCTTCCTTGCTACGATTCTTCCATTTGTGCTCTGGGGTCGGTAATTTATTCAGGATCACGTCTTGAATATTTCCTATGTTGATTGGTTTCGACACCACTATCCATATCACCACATCAAAATCGTTTCTTTTACCAAAATACTCATTATTGATTTTCCGCAAGAGAGTCGTTTTTCCAGCACCCCCAATTCCATACAACCCAATACTTCTTACTTGCTCATCTTCCAGGCATCTCCGCACCTTCTCGAACATCAAGTCTAAGCCCACAGTCTTCCCCATCGGTCTCTCATCCACAGGAGCACAAGGCAATCTATGAGCCACAAAATCAAAATGCCCTTTGCCCTTTAATTCAGTCACAGCATCGATCTTTCTACTCACAATCTTCCCCAGCCTGTAGCTTGACCTGCAATTCTTAGGACAGGTTCCGAGACATTTCTGTTGGATTTCTTGACGCCCATTTTCCAATATTTCTTCCACTTCAGCTTCCATGACCTGCACAGCGCGGAGCCAACCATCCACTTCATGCGTACGCCTACTCTGTTGTAGTTCCTCCTCACGCTCAACACTTACCATCACATCCTTACTTAAGTTGCTCAGTTCCTCCGTTAAGCTCTTCAGAGAGTTGAGATTTTTTTCAAGCTCAGGAATACAAACTACACGCTTGGCGGTGCAATCCACAAGCGGGTGGCTACGTCCAAGATTGGGCTCACACAATCCATTGCTTGAGGGGATAACAGAAAAAAAGATGAGTTGAAAAACAAGTGAAGAACTGAAAAGAGGAGATGATGAGTTGCCGTAGGGGATCTGACTAATAACAGTTGTTTTAACAGGACACCAAAAAGATAAGAAGAAATAGAAGAAAAACAAAAGGTGAGGCGACTTGGAAGACATTTTTGGTAACTTTTGGAATTGGTAATTGTAGCCAAGAGCCTGTAATATCAGGGGTCCTACAGTTTGCTTTCATTGTTGAAGCCTCCTCCATGCAATTGTTATCCTCAGAAGTGTCGGCATGGCCTGTTGCAATCTCGTTGTGATCCATATTAATGGCTACTGCTCAGCTTGTGTAGGTGGGTTTCCAGAGTAGCAATGGGATCGATATTGCTTTCAAACTCAGTGACTTGTCTGAATGATATGTATCAAAATTCATATATATGTTAATTACTAATATACATTTTGGTACATTATCATCCAAGAGACCATTAAAGCTAAGGCTCATGATGATCTCAAGTCCTTGGTTATAACCCAAACAGCCCTCCCAAATCCAATTAATGTTTCAAGAGATTTTCATTTTCAATCTATTGATATAATTTGGAAATTGGGAACAATATTGAAAACAAGATTTCACAATGGGAAACAAACATATGATATGAAGTCCATACTTGAAGATTTTGCGGCTGACTCTTCATCACTTTGTGTGACTTTCTCAAAGCAGTTCTTCTGCTATCCATTGTTCATTCAAAAGGAATACAAATGAATATATTTATATTCATTTATTTTAAAAATTCAAAATATGCTTTATTTTATTTTAAATAAAAATTAAATTATTTTTATGATTTATATAAAATAAAATATTTTATTTGAGATTTTAATTTTTAAAATTTTAGTACAAATTTACGATGATAATTTTTGTTATGGACATTAATTTATTTAAATAATTAAAAACATTAAAAATTATATTAATAATTTATCTTGTTAAATTAATTTTAATTTATAAAATATAAAAATTTAATTATTTTTTATATTTTAAAATAAAAATATTTAAAATTAAATAAAATTAAAGTATAAATATAAAAAAAATTAAAAATATAATAATAATAAATATTTTAAAATAAGATTAATAATGATATATTTAATATTAAAATTATAATTTATTTAATTCAAGTGTTTTCAACAACATAAAATAAATAATAATATATATATATATATATATATATATATATATATATATATATAATTTTTTTTAATATTCATATTTTTATATTTAATTACCATACAAATGATTTAAAAAAAATCTTATTAAAAAAATTTATAATGATTGTTGTTTGGGATTAATAGATCAAATCGAAGTCCTTCTCTGAAGGTAGGTTTGGGAATGGAGTAAAGAAAATCAAGCAATGACAACAGAAAATGAAATAAAGAAAGGGGGAAAATGGAAGAGATGTGGGGAAGATGATTGTTGAGAATTTCAATGGTAGAGATGAAACCCAACTGCCCACCTTCCCCTCAGTCATTATTGCAGGGAACTCTTTCGGCTAGATCGCGCATCAATTGTAGCACAACGCCGATACACACAATCCCTGCTTCTAACATTTCCTAACGTTCTACAAAAACCCTCACTGGCAGAAGAATTGTAATACCAGATCAGAGAGAGAGAAACAAAAACACTTTAGGAGAGTAGTAGGTTTGTTGTGGCACTCTCTGTGCGTATGTGTTTATATAGACACACACATATGAGACCGCTGGACACGGGATTAGGGTTTTGCTAGGGTTTCAAGTTCCAAACATCAAATGAAATTGACCAAAATGCCCTTCACACAACCCCTTATTTGCGTCGTTAGCGCAATGACCTGGCTCAACTAGCAATTTTTTATCATTTTTTTTCTTCACTACCCTTCCTTTTATACTCTTTTACATTATTTATTTATTATTTCTCTGGTCTTTTTACATCATTTATTTGTTAGGAATTAACAAACAATCAACCTAAATTTAATTCAAATTAATCTTAAAATGTACCAAATCCAAGTCCAATTCAATCTCATTTTTTTAAGTTTGAATTGATTAAGTTAAATTCGAGTTGATTATACTATATTCGAATAATAGTCGGATTGATTACATTGCATTATTCAAAAATCTATTTATAATGTCTTTTAAAAAACATTTTTATATATATTTATTCCAAAATTTAAATAATATATAAGATAAAATTTTAAAATAACAAAAATAAAAATAAAAATAAACTTATATATATATTTCTTTAGAAAATGAAAAAGCATATAATATAATTATAACTTGATATTTTTCTTAAAAATATAAAAAACTAAATATTATTATACATAATAATAAATATTATAAACATTATAAAACATTAACTATTCCAAATTGGTTTGAACATAACCCAAGTTCGGATTAAAAAAATTTAGCACAAACTCAATAGGAATAATGAGAATATTTACCCAAACCCGGGATTGGGCTCAGGATGGGTTGGGCGTTAAGGTTGGGTTAGACCAATGTGTTACACCCCTGATTATTTCTATTTATAATCCCTCTACCCTTGTATGCAATTAAAAAAACCAAAACAAAAAACTTTAAAGATGAACCACTCCTTTTCCCAAAGGAAGGTCGAAAATAAATTTTTATTTATATTATTTAATTTTTTTTTGCAATATCAAATTCATAACCCTAAATAAATTATTATTAAGACTTGCTTGGATACAATTTTTTTTAAATAAAACTTAATATAGAAACTTTTATATGAAAAATATAATCTTATTTTGCACCCTTAAAAATTCTAAAATTTAAAATAGTGAAAATTTTTTAATATCCCAACATTTTCAATCCAATTAAAAGCCAAAAAACAGGAAATATATATATATATATCTCCAAAAAGGACACTAAATTTCGCTTCCCATCGCCAAAAAAGATTGTAAAAGAAAAGAAACGATTGGCAAATTTTCAAATTTAAATGTCAATTTAGGATCATGGAGTTTAACTAAAGGAGATTTTGGACCATCTTTGAAAGGCAATACACAAAGCGAAGGGTAAACTTTAGAGAGGTGATCTCTCAAAATGGAACTACTGGGGATATTTTTCCTGCAGCTCTTTTGGTTGAGACCGAGGCATATGCATCAAACCCTATAGTTTTCTCACATTTTAATTACAAAACAGAAACAGTTCACCAATACAATCCAATAGACAATGGAGATCACCAAAATCTGCCGTGAATCTTAGAGGAATTTGTAGGCACCCCAAACATTCGAGCTTCTTCAGTTATGAGGCTTTTTCCTGAGGAAGAATATCCTCCACCTCAGTGATAGAACACTAAGATGCTATCACATAAACAGGGAATATTATTGATTAAAGAAATCAACAATATAATTTATCATAAAGAGGAGGAAATCCCAAACCATTCAAAACTTCAAACTGCAAACTCAGTTGGAGCAAAGCAGTGGGAGGATGAATACACAATTTATGACAACATGGGCGGAATAGATGATAAGAAACTGACTCTAGGACACCAAAAAACAACTCTCTGTCTCACTCGGTTATTTTTCCTGCAACAACTCCAGCACCAGTGCATGGCCATAGAAGGAAGAAGATGCAAACCCAAAACCAAAAATAAAAACAAGGAAATCATGCATTCAAGAAGAGATCTAGAGGCCCTGATCAACAAGGTAATCTCCCATCCTCTCGACAATCATGTTACACTGTCCTGGAGTCAAGGGTTCTTCATAGATGCCAAAAATCAGAGCTTGGCCAGTTTTCTTTATAGTGACACCTCCAGAGCCCTGCAAAAGTGAATAACAAAACAATAATAAACAAGTGGGAAACTGGGAGATGCTCATCAATTTTAGATTGCATCCACCATTTAATTCTACTTTCATGCAAAAACAATATTGAAAAGTTCCACCGAATGGCCAAGACACAGAGAGAGTCATTTTGAAAAAATTTCAATAGTCAATTTTCCACTTGCCATTCCTGGGAAGATGGTTTCACAAAGTCCAGTCCAACCGTCATCAAATTGGATGATCAATATAGTCCAGATGTAGCTTAAGATTTGATTCTGACTACCTTATGTAGGGGGCGCCCTGCCACTTTGGATGGATTCCTCTAATTTCATCATCAATATAAATGAAAAACAATCATGCTTGTTTAAATGTTTGCTTGTGTTCATAGACTGTTATGATGGATCTCATAATACATGAAGGACCACCTAAAGGGTGGGACACTGCTGATAAGATTTAGGAAAAGCAAAAGCAAAAGAAAAAGTGATCAGATTTCATGTGTCAAGATGAAATGGCAGGGCAAAGTGACCCAGAACTGTTAAATGTGGGCCGGATGTGAGATATACAAAATGTATTATTATTCCCTTGTGAGAGTGCCGGATATTATGGTCCATGATATGCGCTAATTGAGAAGAAAACCGATTCCAACAGTACCAACAAGCGTGTCCAAGGGATGGACACCTTGAATAATAGTTCTAAGAGTCAAAAGAATTAAAGAAACTCAGAAACTCAATAATTATGATGAGGGTCCACAATGGAGACCTGTATATGTAATAAAAAGTCATTGACCACTGAAGGAAAAGAAGGTTCAAAAGCAAATTTCATAATTCATTTGTATTGTTTCATATGTACATGATGCATGAAAATAGATGTGAGGGAACACCATCAGGGCTTGAAACAGAATGGATAATGCCCAACATTGTTGGAATCAATGTAAAATGCAAAAGAAGCTGGACAAATTTCAATTGATAAATAGAAACCAAAAATAGAGAAAACCATTTGTACAGCAGAGGCTACCAAGCATACTACCAAAGGAGGATGAAATGCATTGTGTGAATCACCTAGGCATTACAACATCTCAGAAGGGTGCTCTATGACTTATTACAGGCAGTCAAATATGCACTGAACAAGTATTTGACACCTATATTGTTCATAAAAATTTAAGAAGGAACGTGGGCCCATGCTGGAGAATCAGAGAGATAGTTACATGGAAAAAACAGTAAGTTAATTGCAAGGTTATAGAATCTTACAGGGATAAGAGCATAGTAACAAGTGCTAAATCTGGATTAGTCAAAAGAATAATCTCACCCCCATCAAAAAAAGATTTGTCCAAAAATTAGACAAGAACAAAAACGAATTTGTCAATCATCAAGGAAGGGAAATAGATGAAATACCTTCTTTCCACGGATCACTGCTCCAGGCTCTCCTTGGATAACCATGTACTTTGTGCCACCAAGGTATAACCCAGTAGGAGCAAGAAATCCAGGCTCATTGAAATCATTCATAATACCAGTAATCTCCTCAGGCTTAAACTGAAAACAAACAGACAAAGCCATTTCATGGTTAACATATAAAATTTTCAAAAAGCAGACAAATCTCAAAACTCATTGCCACAAACAACTGGAAAGAGCAGCAATAAAGCTTTGTATCAAAATTATATGGCACGTACCATTCAGCTCAACTATAGTCTATGGTCATATCAACATCCCACACTTATAAAGCTTCATACTATAATTTTTATCCAGTGAGATGGATCATCACTTCTAGCTTCAATTTTACAGAATACATAAATCAAGAATATATAATATTCACTCAACGAAAAAAAGCCTTGGAACATAATATCCATAGAAAACACTTTTATCATCATTCATCCTTTCCATTTCAAACCAAATTGGCTACGATCTTCATCCCATAAATCCAAAGCTCTCTTACCGCGTCGGCTCCATTCTTGTGTTTTTCATCTTGAAGTTGAAAAAAATAAGAAGTCATTTTTATGTCTGTTATGTTATGACACATTTCCACCACATTTTCCACATTTGCACAAAATTTTCCGCGCAACCAAACAAAACATGTCAATTCAATCAAAACAAGAAAAAAAAAAAATTCAACACCGCCAAATCCGAATCCAAAAAAATTCCAAGACAATGGATCGAGCACCATCCCGCTCTTAATCCAATCTTATAAGTCGTTAGATTTTCTTTTTCCTTATCATTGAAAATCCACGATATCAAATCAATCTCACACGCTGCAACAAATCGCATCACAATGAAATCAGATCTGATCAATATTAAATCAAACCTGAGGGAAAGTTTCGCTCTGAGCCCAGACGCTGCCATCGTGACCGATGATGGCCGCGGATGTAAGGTGGTTGCCGTCGATGTCGCACATCAGGTGATCATCAACGTAGGTTTGCCACGACATTTTGGTCTGCCGGTGTTAATTCTTCTTCTGGTTTTTTCTGTTTTTCGTGTCTTGAAAGCGGATATAAATCGTGTGCAGAGGCTGTGGGGCACAAGAGGAGCTGGTGGGATTCTCCGTTTCTTGATCTTCTCTCAGCTGTCCATTTTAATTGATTGAATGAGTGCCGCTCACGTAAGGAGAGGGAGGAACTTGCGTGTGGTCGCTCCAACAGGGTCCATGACACGTGGTGCGATCTGCATGGGTATCATAGTACATCTTTGCCTCCAGAAATGTGATTGGCGATGCTGAGCCATCTGATTGAATGACTCATATTATTTATTAATTAAAAATTAAAATATGGCTGGGTCTCATTTCAAATGCGTTGAATAGTATGCAAACTAGACGAATTTGAAAATGGTTTGTTTATTATTATATTTGTAATAAGTTTAGGAAATTCTAAGGCTGCCAAATCAATACCTACCAAATTTACAATCTTGACCTTTGAAAGTGTATACTAAAATTTAGACAAGCTGGGAAGCGCCCACCCTCCCTACCTCCCAGTGATCAAGAGTACCCTGCACCCCTTAGTTTTTTTTCTTTTTATTTTTTTATTTTTTTATTTTTTTATTTTTTTATTTGTATATTTTTTATAACCGTGGATGTCCGGGCCAGTTTACACACACCTCGACTAATCCCACGGGACCCTAAAATTAATGATCGGGTAAACCTCCAATGGCCCTGAGGTTATAAAAAAAAACAATCAAATTACACATTAGATGTATTGTGATTGGTCCTGTTTTTTAAGAGATACAAAATGCAAACAAGACAGCCAAATGCAAAAGACTAAATATACATGTGTCATATCTTTCTGTTAATTCAAAGCCATAAAGAAGCCAGCCCAAGGACACAAGTAAAAGCCAGAAACCTAATCAACTCAATCAAAAGGAGAAGAAATGCCTTCCTTTGTGCAAAACTGCCCACAGATTTCAGAGCAAAACCAAGTAAACATACTGGTATTCGGCAACTAATATGTAGCTTCATCTGCAATGTTTGCCCAAGTATTAGCATCTACCTTCAGTTTGAGAATCCCAGATGCAAATAACAAGTGCCAGTAAAGAGAAAGTGCATATACCATCGTTGTCGTCTTCCATGTTGAAATCATCTTCATCATCATCAAAATCAATGTTCTGCAAGATTTTTCCAAGGGAATAAGATACAATTATTTGTTTTCCAGATATATTATATCTTCCATGTTTCTGTGTAGGGAACTGGGGAATGGTTCTTTTTTTGTATTGTAAGAAACTCTGGACATAGTAACATTAATTTCCATTCTTCAAATTCGAGGGTGACCTTTGCCGTATAGAAATGGAAAGAGAGCAACAATAATGATTATTTGCATTGTTTCTTAGGTGATCTTTTCTATGGAAAATTCCATTAAAATAAAAAGAAATGAATAGCGACAAAAATAACAACCCAAGTTAGAAGGATTTTTTTGGAAGTTCAGATCCAAACATGCGTTTGGACATATTCTAGCACCAGACAGATGTTCCATTGAACCATGAAAACAACAAATGCAAGCATTAATATGTAACACTTTGTGAAGTGTGAAAACATCAGAGATAAAGTTTTCATGAGAACCTGATTATAATCACCATCATCACTGAATTCCTCTTCTGCAGCTTCTTCTCCTCCTTCGTCATCTTCATCCTCATTTTCACCTTCTTTCTTTTCCTTTCCACCTTTCTCATCTTGGCCCTAGACATTTGAAGATCAATCACCAATATAGAAATCACAAGGAAATGACTGAGCCAAAGAGAACCAAACCTAGAAAAATGATAATCAACCAAGTACCAATAACAGTAAATTTGTAATTTGAAATATAGAGTTCACAGCCAACCACCAAACAAAGAATTATTTACCTCAAGCTTCTTTTCAAGCTTTTCAAAGAGCTCTAACTTCTGCATGTCTGTTGCACAAACAAATTAATCAGTTTGATCTAATATCATTGAAATTAACCAGTTGATTCTATCAGAAGTAAAGATGTCATATAATTTCATTGTTACGAGAGGAGTCTCAAAATCATTCAATAATTTAGAAGAATTGATGCCCTCGCAAGTTCAAGTTAAAGAAAGTGAGGGTACACAGAACTGGGTCATTTATTTCCCTTGAAAATAAGATGATGCAGAACTATTGCTTTATCTCATTAAATTACTATAACTAATCAAAATCAGAAAAAAAATCATTGAAATTACTGCAAGTAACAAGGTCAATCTAACTAGGAGGTGTATCTACTCACATTTATGCCAAGCATTCATTGGAATGAAGCATTGTTTTCCTATTCACTGATCAAAACCAAAACGTGTACAATGTTTAAGAAAATCCCCCCAAAGTCAATGAACCCATAGAATTGTATCTGATGAGTACGAGTAGAGCACAAGTGATAGAACCGTGACATGATTAGATTCTCAGCTTTTGCATTGAGTTTTGTTACAAACAATATATACATATATGCTTGGCACATATAGATGCATCCATGTGACCGGTAAGCATATTTAGTTGCAAAGCATAAATAAACTTAGGTTGATTGTATAATGAATATCCCCTACATATTAAAGTTTGGATGTATTAGAAGAAGGGAAAGCTGAGGAGAGTTTACCATGATGCCAATATGAAAGAGATTAGTCTAAGAGAAGGGAATAACTGAAAAACTGTATCATAAAAGCCCCGGTCTCAAAGGAGTAAATTTACAATTTAAATTCTAATATTGAACAAAGGAGTTTAATTCTAGTTACTAGCCTACATGCATAACTTAGATAATAACATGTGAAATGTGACTAAGATACCATCTATACCATTTATCAATCATGCACACTGGTGATAACACAAGAAAACCAACGTAAACAAATCAAATGAACCTAGTTTCAAAGAAACCAGCAATTCTCCACTCTGTGGGAGAAAATAAACATACATGGGGTGATGACATAGAATTAAATGAAGAAAAGAAAATGTTTAGAATCACAAAGTTAAAAACCTAAAATACAGAAGTAAGTAAAGCAATTGAAATCAAGATATTCTATTCTCATCAGACCTGACTCTGGATTCCACCGCACTTTTCTTTTATTATGTGTTGCCCCCTTCATACCTGGAAGCTCAATGTGTAAAGAACAGCTTTAAACTCAGTATATAAATTCCTAATAAAAAAAAAATCTTATAAGTTGTTCAGCTTGCAAACCTTGGAGCAGTTCTAAAGGAAAATTATCAGAAGTGAGCCTTAGAATCTGCTCTAGAGGATCCCGTTTTAATGTTGTCCTCAGCTTGACCCTATCAGAGAATCTTTCAATGTCTGTGCTTTGGCTTTCTGACATCAAAATTCAAAGTAGATAGGGTCACCATCTTGTATTCAAACAGAACTGGGAAACCAAAGATCTTATAACAATAAAAGCAGTAAGTCAGAGTGCATTCAAAAAGAGTGGCATAAAAGAAAACAACAAAATATGTAAGATCTAAGTAAAAAATTGAACATAATAAATATCTGTGGCAAAATATTAAAAGTTTTTTGAACTCATGGATACAAAATGCAATTGGTTGCAATCATGCATGTATAAGTGAAATAAAAATACAAGGATGGATTTCTAGTTGAGAGCATAATATGAACATAAATTGGAAATAATAATAACAACAATAATAGTAAACTGTGGTACAAGTATAATGCTAGAATCCATGAGGCTTGGCTAAAGTGGCAAGGGATTTGGGTGGGATCTGGGAGATTCTGGGTTTGAGTTCCAATAGAAATAAAGAAAAGAAAAGACTTACTATTCAGAAAAAGAAAAAGAAAAAAATAGTATAATGCCATGAGAAATCAATTACTTCAAGAGAACTTTAGAATCGTTCTCACTTCTGATCACAAATCAATTACTAATTGTTCATGTACCTCTAGAGGAAACAAAACAACAAAGTGACAATGAAATACTAGCATTTGTCCTGTCAAAAAAAGGGGGGGAAAGAAGAAAAGAAATAGAAGGCAAATTACCAGCTGTCTCAAGTATTTAGGTAAAAGATGTGAACCATTTCCAACCAATTACAAGCCTTATCCCCAATTCAAGTGAGGAATTTGATCTATTTTCTTTTAATGCCTTACAAAAGAAATAGAAACAGAAACCATAGTTTAAACTATGAAATACTTACTCCTTGGGACTATATCTTCAAGATAATAAGGAGAGGATTTCCAATAATTTTGCAACCTTGCATTCCGAATGACTAGGTTCTTCTCCTCAGGCACACTGCTGACATCAGGCAATTCAATATCCTGAAACATCACAGAGCATTCTTTCACATAGAAATTATGAAACGATATACTCTGCACCTCCATCTTGCATCACATGACATAATTGAAAAGTAATGTATTAAATTGGAGTTTGTTGTTAAAGACCATGGACTCTTATCTCTATTGATTGATTGCTAAACCATGCAGAAAAGAAATATGCTTAACTCCACTGTTCTTAACTTTATCATCCCTTTTGTTAAAAGGGTGTACGATTTTTTTTTTGCTATTTCCCTTTCCTTTTCCTTTTTTACTTTCCTTTCTCTCCTTGCTAGGGCTGTAACTTGTACACTCCTTTTGTACATAATACATATTTTACTTATTAAAAGAACAAATTAATAATACAATTATACAACAACTAAGGAGAGAAAGACAAAAGTTCGACAGAATAATCTTCTTCAAGCTAGGCATATGAGCCCAACCATCCAACAAATTACATGCATAACAGCATCCATGAACAACAACAAATAGGCATTCTCCGAACCTCATTATAGCTGCTTTGGATTGTTGTGCATGCCCTATTCTGAAACACACCCTATTAATCACATTCCACCACATATATGAAGGATGATTAAGAGTACGTTTAACAGTGATTTTAGGAAGTGTTTCTAACTTCTCTAATACTTGAAAGATAAAATTTTCCAAATGTTAGAAATGTTAAAAATACTTCCTAAAATCATTGTTAAAAACATTTTAAGAGTCTATTTGACAATGATTTTAAGAAGCGTTTTGAGACTAAAAAGTGGTTTTGAAAAAAAAATTAAGTGTTGGCAAAATTTAAGAAACACTTTAAAAAATCTAAAAAATCACTTATAGTATTTTTTTAGAGAAATATTTGATTGGTGATTCTCCTGATAACACTTTTAGAGAAAATACTTTCACTAAAAACATTTTAAGTAAAAACACTACCAAATGCACTTTAAGTTGTATTTAAAACTTGAAAAAAAAAAAAAGAAGAAGAATGTTAAACTAGATCTTTAAAGTTAGTATGGGCAACAGTGATCAAGCAGTATGATTAAAGGACCCGAATGCGTTATTCATCGATGAGGTCAGAGCTATTAATGCACAATTAGGTTTTGGGTAGAATGAGGGAAAGACAAAGGGTAATACTTCCTCTCTCAGTCATCTTGGAGCAAGTTCCTCTCCTTTTCTTCATTCTCTAATCTCCAGCACCGTTCAGGTTAAGTAGAACTCATGACAACGAATTTCTTACACATTTGGATTACTAACTCTGAGTTCAGATTTCAATGACATTTTCAATTTCACATCTCAAATCCTAAGAAGCCATTTATCGAACATAAAGCCTACAACTTCTGCACCGGTAGAAAAAAACCTCAGCGTGGCTTGCTTATACATTCTCAACCGCAATTCAGTACAAATAAGCAGTTTGTTTAAAAATGAGTGAAATTACTCACCGGAAAAAGTACAAAGGGCTCTTGCTTAGCGATGCCAAAGCCTCCTACACCTCCACGTCCATATCCACCACGTCCTCGTCCGCGCCCTCTAAAAGCCATCTGTCAACGAAATTTCGAACAAAAAGTAATCAGCAAGAGGAAACTGTGATTCAAATCCAACCATTATGTTCGGTGTAGTGGCTGAGGAAGTCAGGGAAAAAAGGAGGAAATCTTTTCTGTTTTAACACTAAAAACGCATATAAAGATTAAAAGAGGTCTCCTTGTAAGATACACTAAAATCAAACCAACCAGTTTTAGAGTAGTCCTCCGTTTGGTTGCCGAGAAAGTGTAGACAAGAAAAAAAAAGGAAAAATAAAGAAAGACGTCTCAAGCAGGAATTCAGGGGTCGTGTTTCCTCTCTTCTCCGTCCACCTGCGTCAAAACGCAACGTTTAGGTTTCTCCGCTGCCAGCACTCTGCTTTGAACGCAGATGTTCGGATTCTCCGTTTTGGATAATAGTATATAAAACTGACTCTCGTCGAAACGCAGCGTTTTGACAAGTCTATTATTTTTTTTAGTATTTATTTAAATCAAAATTTTCTCTAATTTTGGGGAAGTTGCCCTTACTTGAAGGGTCCATTTGTCTTTAACAGACCCTAATGAGATTCTTTTACAGGCCACTTTGTAGAGCCCATATTTGACATGATGTAGAGAAGAACAATGGAAAGAACTTCAAACTCTTCAAAAATCACAACCATGTTGTGGGTATTGGTAACCCAAGTGGACATCATATATGAGAAAAGGAAGCTAAAGATTTGCAACATGAGGCTTGTGAAAATTTTCACCCAAAGTGAGTTTCGCAATGTTTTTATTTTTAAGTAGTTTTAATGATTCTATTAAATTTTTAAAAGCGTTTTTAAAATTTTATCAAATATTGAAAATTTCTTTTAAAATATTTTTATCTTAAAATGCTTTTTAAAAGCATTATCAAACGGAATCTTAAAGACTAATTTTTGGTCAACCAAATCCCATTTCGCTTCAATATTATTAAACCAAATAATACAAGATCATTATAAGTCAATTCTATATTGTAATGCTAAATGAACAAAGTTTTTTTGGCTATAGATAATTAGCAAAATTTGATTTATTTCAATAAAGAATTTTAGAATCCATTGGGTAATGATTTTAAGAAGCTTTTTTTAACCTCAAAAAGTATTTTGAGGAAGAAAAAAAAATCTTAAAGTGTATTTGAAAGTGTTTCTATTTGAAATGTTTTTAGTGAATTTTTTATTTCAAAAAGTGTTTTTAGAAGAATTACAATGAAGTGTTACCCAGAAAACATTATAAGTGATTTTTCAAAATTTTAAAAGTGTTTAACAAATTTTACCAAATACCTAAAAAATCTTTAAAAACACTTTAAATTAAAAATATTTTTTAAAATCATTGTAAAAAAAACTTTTAATTCAAAGTTTTCATCAACTGATATAGTACATTGGATCAGACAACTTAAAAATCCTATTCTCGGTATTAGTTCCTAAGATACCACTCCATTGATCATCAATATTTTCAATTATTTTGTATCCGCTTTTTTCTAACTTTTTTCTTTCATTTGACTTGTACACAACTGTTATACCCGCTGAAAGATCCCTTACAACAAAAAAAATTATCATCAATAACTAAATATAGTAGATATTTAATAATAAAAATGTTTATTTCTTTAGTTATCTCATCAAAAAACCAATCAAGTGAAATATTTTTATGATTAACACCAGACCTTCAAAGCTTAGGTTTTACATTTTAGACCATCATTTTCAAGCAATTGTTATAGTTAATAAAAAAAAAATCATAGATGCCTAAGAATCATAATTTAATTGTTTCACTAATAAATTTTTTACCCCAAATCGTAAATAGAAGTACGAATATAAGAATCACTCAAAATTTTTACAGCTTAAGAGTCTTGACTTTTATTTTCACAAAAAAAAAAAAAAAAATTGTAAACCGTCAAAAGACTGTTTTTGGATAAAACTCGTTCGTTGTTAAAAAGACAAATGAAAAAAAAAAAAAGTTATTCATTTCATGTTTTTATTATTATTCTTTTTGCAGCATTTTTTTGGGTAATTAAAAAACTCCTAGGACCCTCCACTTTTAAAATATTGGGTCGATGGGGTCAGATCAACCCGCTTGAGTATCCAAACCCATTCCCAACAGTTCCACTTGGACGGGGATTGCTATCCAAGACAGGGCGTAAGGAAATTTATACTACCCAAAGGGGGTCAAATTGATCAGGTTGGTTCCATAGGCCAAAGCATTAGACCCAATCTCTGTTAGACCCTCCAACCCAATTTCAATTTATCAATATAAGATCAGTTTTGACTCAAAAATCAGTAGGCCCAGTGAAATGCATCTTGATGTGCAAGTATTTGCTTATTTGAGTATGAGCTTCTCCCAAGTGTGATATCCCACATTTCGTAAATTGGCTGCTGTGACATTTCTTTGGGCCTCTGGCCTGCCTGTTATGAATACAGCTTTAATCCCAAGACACAGCAACTTCTTGTACAGCTTAAGACTTTCTGGCCGTGCCGGAGCCTTTCCGTCATAGACCCAATAGTTGAATTGTGTGGAATTGTATGCTTCCACCCTGAAATTTCAAGATAATTTGGTCATGATAAAGACAGGATTCGTATAAAAACATAGCACAAACATGAATATTGGGAAAGGGCACCAAAAAATTAGGATAGCGGAGGTCCATTCCAGCCAAATTCCTATTTCTTCTCCTATTTTATATGTCTATGACATAAGACCAATATCCTGGTTCCTTTTTTAATGTGGGATTTAGTCATCAGATGATCCTAATCTTGAAAGCCTCTCCATGATTCAATTGTGTGAATGATAAGGACCATGGTCCCATACATGAGTAAAAATAAAAGAAAGACAAAAAATTATAACGTGGTTTGGCGATTAATACGATCCTTACGTTTATGGAGCACACTAATATAAAACAAATGTATTAATTAAACGAAAATAAAAAGTTACATTAGTAAACCCTCTCTCACTTCCCTCAATTGCGACCACACTTTTTTTTCTCTTACGAAACCCTAAATTATTGAAGGGTTTAAATATAATAAGGATAAATCCGTTATTCAATATATAAAATAAAATAAAATTATATTGGAATCCTACCCCTTAAACCTCTACATGTTCAACAAGAAGTTCGATCTCAATATTCTCAACAAGATTGAAAGTCTGTTTGACAATGATTTTAAAAAACTTTTCTAACTTTTTTAATACTTGAAAAATAAAAGTTTTCATGTATTAAAAATATTAAAAATACTTTCTAAAATCATTACCAAATACATTCTAATTCAAGTTTTGTAATTCAGTAAAGTCAATGAAATAACTTGAAAGAAAACTCAAAGACGAAGAAAACATGAACAGGAGTGACTAGTACTTTTATAATAATGGAAAATCATCTTTACCAGCAAAATGAAAGACTATTGCAAAGACAGTTTCCCAGAAAAGAGACTGCAAATACTAAATTTAAATACCAGAATCCATGCTTAGCATAGTAAGGCAGATTAGAGGGAGAAGTCTCATCTACATCAAACACCCATATGTCCTTGCCATCTACGGCCAGCTTGAGGCTTTGAGCATAAGTAAGTGCCTCATACACCACAGCTCTCGAGTCTTTCCGGTACTGGTGGCCGAGCATGTAATGCCCCACATAGCTTTCACAGGCCTGTGTCACAGTTGACCACTCAATGATGTTGTGTGCCTCGACTCCAAGTCTCCAACTCAGGCAGGAAAGCCCCGGAACATGGTGGCCACTGGAGCCAAGCTGTGGCCGGAGAAGATGAATTTCATGGGATATTCCCGGAGAAAGCTCAACAGCACCGGCAAAGAGAAAGAGCCATATCACCAGTACTCCTCCCATGTTGTAATGCTTGTGGAGAAACCATAGAAAATACATGTGGGTGTCTTAAAATACCTGTGGGATGCCTTAGAATTCCTGTGGGTGGACAATGGACATGACCATGGGGGGGAAGGTTTATGGTCTAGGGCATAAGATTCTCTTCAAAAAATATACAGACAACTGACACAAATTATATATGGTTAAAACGAAAGATTAGTTCATGGGTCTGGACCTTACTAATTGTCACCTGGAGTATAGGGATTCATATCCTTCATGCAGAATGGGGAATTTTGTATGAATGCCTTATTGGACCATGTCTGTCATGTTATTATCATGGTGGAATTGTCCTGACTTGTCAGTTGTGTTGGCTTTAACCTACAATATCCAATGGGTGCCCAATAAAGATTGGCTTATAGGCAGAGACTTATTGATCTAATACCAAGTTTTCAACATGTGTTTATCTACTTTTTGACCACAGGGGTCTGGCTTTCTTGCAGCCTTACTGAAGAAAAAAGATCATCTAATATGGAGCCTATATGTGAATTCACTCCTCTGATCTTTATTGCCTTTTTCTCACCTGATCCATTGAGGGTCTCATCAAGATTTGCTTATAACCGCACAGATGCTATGTGCAGATGTTAGTTTTGGTATTAGTATCTGCAGTACTGTTTCTCCTTATTCTAGACCCCTTTGGGTAAAGAAAATGATCCATGTACAAGGGTGGATCTTTAATGATCTAATCTTGAGGAGTGTGGTATGTTTTGGGCGTAATAATGTCTTTTTTAAGCTTTAGGATGAATCGCCCAGATGATGACTTTTAGAATAGACCCGCAAAGGTAATGTCGAACGTCATAAAACGTTTCATCTATCTTAACTGGACATTGGTTAATTTTTAGATAAGATGGTCAAAACCCTATATAACAGTCTACAAAACACACTATAACATAACTATTTATTCCCTTATCATGAATCGTGTCGGGCAATGTTCAAATTCTATCAATTGTTACCAACAGAATATTAATTGCATGATGTCATTGACTTAGGCCTTTGAGCAGGGTGTCACAATATGCTGAAATTAATACATTAATTGTAGATAAGATTTATACAAGCATGGTACATGCACTTTGGAGGAATTAATACATTGCAAGCCTTGGTGGCTACTTCATCAACAATGTCATAGCAAAAGAAAATGAGATTCAATCATTGAATCACGTAATTTAAGAGATTGTATTCTTTTTTGTTGGTGAAATCAAACATTTTAAGGGATCCTTCTCCCTTAGTTTAATAGAATGATTGATGTAAAAAGTTCAACCAAATCATTTTCTTTGGTAAATCTTAGCTTTCTCTTTTTGAAAATAACTTCCATGAGGCAGAATCAATTTTGCACATGCTGGAAATGATTAATTAAAATAGACATGAAAGAGACCTCTCAACATACAACATATAAAGTTATTATCACATGATCATTTCACAATTCTAAAAAAAAGGGGAAAAAAAAATCTAATCTAAACATATGATATTTTATTCCAAGTTTTAGATGATACATGGAACCAAAAGTAAGGTTACTATAATCAAAGAAACAAAATTGTAATGAGACATAATCAGTGGAAGGTAGAAGATGCATGTCACTTCATGTAACATGGGGAATTGTGCTTTCATTTGGTCTCCATTCACATTTGTTATCCCCACCAAGGGAGTAGACAACCAAAAAAATCTTGTGCAATTGTTCTCACTTCTGAGCTACATTGGCTTCTCCTATCCTATGTGATGGGCACCCCATAGAGATTGGCTCGTAAATGGTTGGATAGTGATTTTTTTGCCATAAGGGTTTGGGCATCTTGCAACCTTATCATAGAAAAATGATCCATATATATAAGACTTGGCCTCAGAGGAGCAACTATACCTTAAAATTTGTTGGAATCACACCACGTGAATTTGTTTTAAGAAAACATCATTTGGGTGACCCATCCTGGGTTTAAGAGCAACATTGTTACATCCCAAAAATCCCTCATTTAATATGAGGCTCTCATGACTTGAACCCATAACCCTTGGTCTGATACCAATCGTTGGATCGAATTTTGACCATTTCATCTAAAAACTAATTGGTATTTAGTTAGAATGAATCAAATCTTTTATAACTTACGATATCACATCACGTGGACATGTTCTAAGAGTCATCATTTAAGTGACCCATCCCCAACTTAAGCATGATGTTATTACACTCCAACAAAATTGTATGCAGCTCTCCATATCTATGATCTATGTTGGTCTTTTCCTACCACAACCAATGAATTCCTATAAAATTAGCTTTTAAGGACATGCATATATAATTGCTATGTACCATGGCTTCTACGTTAGGTACAATGCCCTTACTTGAAGGGTCCATTTGTCTTTAAGTGTCTCTTCTTTCTTTTAGTGTCTGTGGAACCTTTTTCACATGCTATAAGAAAAGAAAAGCCATTCAACAATTCTAACATCTTCATCATGCAAAGAATCCAAAAAAAAAGATATCATTCATTGTTTGAAAATCTCCAACATTCCCATCAGCTAGGATGACCTGCAAAGCATAGATGTCTCATACTACCACCATCATGAGCACAGATGGTTGGAGCTAATGGGAGGTGTTTAAACTTACTAATTGGAATATATATATATATATATTAAAGGAATATTATATAAAATATTCCCTAAGTTTATATGTTATTATAATTAGATTTCTTATAAAATAAGGAAAACTAGTAGAATATCTCTATAAATATTTTAAGTTATAAGAAGAAAAGTTATGGCTTCAATACTATTAAAGCTAGAAGCCTGTAATATCTTCTCTACTTCTCTTCCTCACATTATTTCAACAAAATTAGGAAAGTTGCATAGTAAAAAAGAACAGTATAGATCATTAAAAGTCATTCCATAATGTAATGCTGAATGAATCGAGTTCCTTTAAGCAGCATTTGATTTATTTCAATAGGAAATTCTAGTTCAAAGTTTCATCAACTAATGTAGTACATTGGATCAGGTAACTTAAAAGTCCTATTCCCCACATTAGTTCCTAAGATATCACTCCATTGATCACCAATGTTTCCAACTATTCTGTATCCACTTTGCTCTAGTTTTTTCCTTTCATTTGATTTGTACGCAACTGCTGTACCTGTGACCGATGATCCCCTACAACAAAAAATCATTTTATAAAAAACTAAAGGCAATAATAAATATTTAGTGATAAGAATATTCATTTCTTTAATCATCTTATTTGAAAACTAATTGACTATGACATCACAACTATAGAGTTTATACCCATTCCCAAGCCTTTGAAGATACAATCCCAAAATTTTATCATCTTGAGGCTTATAATAAGTTTTATATTTTGAGCCATTATTTCCAAAGTGTTAATTAAAAATTTGGATTATCTTCAAAGATGTCCAAAAATCACAATTTGATTGTTTCACTGACAAGTTTTTTGCTTCAAGTCGTGAATAGAATTACAAATATAAAAAACTCTCAAAATTCTCATGACACGAGTCTCTAACATTTATTTTCATGGAGAAAACCGAAAACTTCAAAAGAGGATATTTTGGGAGAAAAGTCTGTCATAAAAAAAACAAAAAGATAAGTTCTTCATCTCTTTTAGTATTATTATTCTTTTCAGTGACAGTTCTTGGGTAGTTAAAAACCTCTCAAGAACGGGTCTGAATAAGTCAGCCCATTTAGGCACCCAAACCGTATTCCACCTTAATGGGATTGCTATCCAGAAAGGCAGGGGATAAGGTACACTTCACTGCACAAAGGGGGTCAAATTGATCAGTTTCGTTCCATAGGCCAAAGCATTAGAATCAATCTCTGCTTGACCCTCCAACCCAATTTCAAATTATCAATATATGATCAGTTTTGACTCAGAAAATCATTATTAGGCCCAGTGAAATGTATCTTGATGTTTAAGTATTTGCTTACTTGAGTATGAGCTTCTCCCAAGTGTGATATCCCGCATTCTGTAGGTTGGCTGCTGTGACATTTCTTTGGGCTTCTGGTCTGCCTGTTATGAATACAGGCTTAATCCCAAGAGATTGCAACTTCTTGTACAGCTTAAGACTTTCTGGCAGTGGCGGAGCCTTTCCCTCATAGATCCAATTGTTGAACTGTGTGGAATTGTATGCTTCCACCCTGAAATTTCAAGATAATTAGGTCATGATAGAGACAGGATTCATATAAAAGCATAGCACATACATGACTATTGGGAAAGAGCACCAAAAAAAAAAAGGATAGTGTTGGTCCATTTCAGCCAAATTGCAATTTCTTTTCCTTTCTTATATGTCTATGAAAGACTATTCCAATGACAGTTTCCCAGAAAAGAGACTGCAAAGAGGATACCACCCTAGATTTTCTGTGACTATATCTTCCTACCATGATTATATGGGCCTTTGTTTGAAGATAGCAGCTATATACTAATGGAAATGATAAGTTTACCCGAATCCATGCTTAGCATAGTAAGGCAGATTAGAAAGAGAAGTCTCATCTATATCAAACACCCATATGTCCTTGCCATCTCCGGCCAACTTGAGGCTTTGGGCATGAGTAATTGCCTCATACACCACGACTCCTGAGTCTTTCCGGTACTGGTCGCCGAGCATGTAATGCCCCACATAGCTTTCACAGGCCTGTGGCACAGTTGACCACTCAATAATGTTGTGTGTCTCCACTCCAAGTCTCCAACTCAGGCAGGAAAGCCCCGGAACATGGTGGCCACTGGAGCCAAGCTGTGGCCGGAGAACGTGAATTTCAAGGGATATTCCCGGAGAAAGTTCAACAGTGCTGGCTAAAAGAAAGAGTAATTGTACCAGTACTCCCATGTTGTAATGCTTTGTAGAGAAACTACAGACTACATCAATCTATATAGGCTCCAACACATATACTGTTGCTTCTGTGGTATGTAACAGTACTTCAGCTAAGTAAGAGGATCAGGAACCAAGAATCTGTTTGGTAGCAATTCTAAAAAGCACTTTTAACCTTTCTACCATTTTCAAGTACTATAAGAGCTGGAAACACATTCTAAAATTAATGCCAAACAAACTCTAAGACTATATCATATATTAAATCATTGATTAATCTCAAAAACATATGTCACTGACAACACATGTGAACATATATGAACATATATCAAGTTGAATTTATGCTGAGCATTGGCATCCTCTTCCACAAATTCATTCAAACAAGAAATAAAAGGTGACAGATCTTTCTTTTGATCAAAAAGTTTTCAACTCCAACTAACTAATATTGATCCAACATAATATAGAAAAGCACACTAGACAATATTTTCTATAATGATAAGGCCTTTTATGCCTTAAAATAGCTGTGGGTGCCTCGAAATTCCTGTGGGTGGACATGGCCATGAAGCTGAAAGGTTTATGGTCTAGAGCATAGGATTCTCTTCAAAGAGAAACAGACAACCGACACAAGTTTCATGGTTAAAACAAAAGATTAATTAGTCCATGGGTCTGGACCTTACTAACTGTCACCTGGAATATGGGTATCCCATATCCTTCTGTAGCTTCATTCCATACACTATGGAAATTGAACTGTAGATCAACATGGATTGCAGGCCTTATTGGGTACTTGTATGTATGTATTCATAGAAAATGCCAATGATATGCGTTCATTGAATCCCAATTCCACAGATTTCAGTATCTCTTTTGGGGAAATCCATCTTTTAAATGAATCTTTCCCATTATGTTTAGTGGAATGATTAACCAGTTGTTTTCACTTTTCAAAGACATGTGTCATTGCATTCATCAGTCATATAATTTCCATAAGAAAGAGTCGATCTTTCATTTTCTGGACATGATTTCAATGAGAAATGAATAGAAAACAAGCAACAATACATCATATATTATGATCCAGTACAAGAAAAAAATATTTTGTTCTAAGTATAATAGTCTATCCCAAGTGTTACTGTGAATCAAAGAAATAGCTACAATGAGAAAGAAAGGGACGAAAGGTCAAAAAGGCTTCCCATTTCTTGCAGCATGGGGAATTTTTTATGAATGCCTTATTGGACCATATGTTTGTCATGTTATTATCATGGTGGAGTAGTCCTTAGCTGTCAGTTGTATTGGCTTTAACCTACAATATCCAATGGGTGCCCAATAAAGATTGGCTTATAGGCAGAGAGACATTGATGTAATACCAAGTTCTCAATATTGGTATCTTTACTTTTTGACCACAGGGGTCTGGCTGTGATCGCCTAATAGATATGTAGTCCATATGTAAATTCAATCCTCTGTGATCTATATGACCTTTTTCTTGGCTCATCCAATGAGGGTCTCATCAAGATTTGCTTATAACCACACAAATGTTAGTGGGTAGATGATAGTTTTGGTATTGATATCTTGCAGTACAGTCCCCTCTGCTAAAGAAAATGGAAGAAAATGATCCATACAAATGGGTGGATGTTTAATGGAGATCTACTCTCACAGAGAGTGGTATGTATTGGGATGCGGAAATGCAACTTTTAAGCTCGATGATAAGCTATTCAAATGACGACTTTTAGAACAGACCCGCGATATGTATTATCGAATGTCATCAAATGTTTGACCTATGCTTATTAGACATTAAAACCCGATTCAATAATATGCAATCCCCAATAGATAGACAAGCGACAATATAGCATAACTACTTATTTCATTTTCATGAGTTTTATCGGGCAATATTCAAATTCTATCAATTGTTACAAAAATATTTAATTGCATTATGTCATTGACTTAGGCCTTTGAGCAAGTGGTGACTATATTCTAAAATTAATACACTGCAGTTATGATTTATACAAGCATGGTTTATGCAGCTGGAGGAATTAATACATTGCAGGCCTTGGTGGCTACTTCATCTATAATGTCATAGCAAAAGAAAATGAGATTCAACCCTTGAATCACATATTTGAGAAATTGCAATATTTTTTGTTAGGGAAATCAATCATTTTAAGGGGTCATTCTTGCTTATAAGTTTAATAGAATGGTTAAAAAGATTTGATTGATTTTAAAAAATATTAAGTAAAATATGATTAAAAATTTATGATTTTTCAAATTATTTAATTTATACATAAAATAGTTAAAATAAATAAAATGAGTTTGAAATAACATATAAAAAAAATTATTAACTTTATATTTATGTTTTATTTATTTATTTATTTTTTCTAACTTCTACTTTTCCTCTCTATTTTCTTTTTCTTATATTTTTGCTTAAAATTTTTGGAATCGAACATAGTCTTTGTAAATCTTATTTATTTGTTACAAAAAATAACTTCCATAAGGCAGAATCAATTTGCATTAACCGGTAATAATTTCAAATAGACATGAAAGAGACCTCTCAACATACATACAACACATTATTATCACATGATCATTTCATGATTCCAAAAAAAAGAAAAAAAGATTTGATCTAAACATATAATAATTGTATAAGACAACAAATTTTTTATGCAATTCTTCTCACTTATGAGCTACATTGGTTTTTTCTACCCTATCCTTTGAGTATCCCATAAAGATGGGCTTGTAAATAGTTGGATAGTGATTCTTTGGCCACATAGGTGTGGGTATCTTGCAACCTTACTATAGAAAAATGATTTATAAATACAGGATACGGTCTCACGAGAGCAATGAATTAAGTTTTTGACTATCTCATTCAAGAAGTAACGGAGGTCATCTCATTTGAAAACTAATTGGTGTTTAATGAGAATAGGTCAAATCTTTTATGACATTTGACATCATACTTCTAAAAGCTATTATTTGGATAACCCGTGAAAAACCCAACATGATACTCTCGTGATTCAAACTCTATGATTTTTTACTCTGATATCAATTGTTGGATCAGGTTTTGACCATCTTATATAAAAATCAATTGGTATTTAATAAGGGTAAGTCAAACTTTATAGTATTCGATATTACACCACATGGACATGTTCTCACTTTGATGACTCATTTTTCTCTATTCATGAGCTATGTCAGTCTTTTCCCACCACATACAATGAATTTCCAGAAAAATCAGCATTTTAAGGGCATGCATATATCGTGTTATGTACCTTGGTTTCTAAGTTAGGGACAATGCCTCTTACTTGAAGGGTCCACTCATCTTTAACTTTCCCTTGTTTCTTTTAGTGACCGTAGAACCTTCTTCACATGCTATAAGAAAATTAAAGATAAGCCCATCAACAGTTCCAACATCTTCATCATAAAAGAATCCAAAAAAATCCATACATTGCTTGAGAATCTCTACCATCCTCATCATCCAAGCTCACTAGCAAAGCATAGATGTCTCATGCTACCACCATCATGAGTGCATATGGTAGGAGCTATTGGGAGGTGTTTAAAATTATTAATTGGAACATACTTCTTTTTGTAAAAAAAAATTATATATTATATAAAATATTTCTAATTTTATTATAATTTTTTACGGAATAGAAAAAGTTAATAGGAATCTCTAAAAATATTTTAGATGAGAAAAAAAACTTTGGAAAAGAAAAAAGACTCTTATAAAATAAATGAAAATAATCACATATAATTAAAAATATTTTTTAAAAATAATATATTTTCTATTTTTAAATCTTTTTAAAAACGTATGATGTGATTTTCACCTTTTCCTTTTCTAAAACACATGTTTGGCACAGTTTCTGTTCCTTTTTCCTTTCTTGGGTGGGGTGGGGCGTGGCCATTATTTTGTGGATTGATTTGTTTGATATAGTTGTTTGATATAACCATATTCATCATGCTTTGGTAGTTTATTTCATTTGCTGCAAATGCTTTCAGTGAGTCATATGAAAGAGACCACCAGTACAAATATGTTATTTGATAAATTTGTCTCTTGGGTTTTCCTGGCAACCAAACATGACATTTGGAAATGAAGGACCACAAACTCATTTATTTTGTGATTTAGATAATTGTCTACAGTCACATGTTGCCTGTAACAAATCTTAATCATGTTACAAGAGTTGGTAAGGAATGAATTATGAGAAATATGAAAAAAGACATCCATATGAGATTATTGACTGTAAAGCTTGAATCAGTTTTGTTACGTTTTGTTCACTGTGTCGGGTTCGAGCTGCCCAATCATCTTGTAGGGTCGAATCATGTCAAAAATCTTGTTTCTTATTTTTAAATTTTTATTTTTATTTTTTGCTTGTGTGTACATGTTTTGATTAACATATATATATATATATATATATATGAGGTTAGAAAATAAGGTCGTAAATCCAAGATTTTCCATCAAGCAAGCCCACCAACTACCATCATCACAAATTTTTTGCCCTATTTGAAATTACATGCCAACCAATAACGCTTTATCACTATTTTTGCTTCAACTTTAAGTATTAATGCAATCAATAAGAAATAAAGATTTTGTATGGTAACTCTTCTTAGAAATCTATATATTTTTTTCTTATTGAGAACAAAAGAATATGAAAACATGTTTGGATATCGATTATTCTAAAACATGTTTTTTAAAGAATTACTATAAAAATATATTTAATTATTTTCACTTATTTTATGAGAATCATTTTAAAACATAATTGTTCAAATATGGAAAATCATTGAAAATAAAGTATTATAAAAGAAAAATTACTTTCCTAATATAAAACACACTAATAGGTTCACGTATATCAATTAAGCGGATTTTATTCTAAAAAATATCAAACTGTTTTTAAAAACAATGATCGGATTTAATGCACCTCTAAAGATGACCATTGTAGAGAGACTCTAAAGTGTTATATACCTTCCTATTATTAAGAGTAGTAAATAAAGGAAAAAACGATATGAGAATTGATTGATCATCCTAATTTTGGGATATGTTAAGTATTGAAAATTTGAAATGTATTTGAAAATCATTGATTGAATACTTCTATTTTGTTTATTATAAAAAAAATCTATTTGAAAACCTAAAATGTTTTCGATTTGTTTTCTATATTTTCAAATATTTCTTAAAAATAACTCATATTTATAATATTTTATTTTCAATTATTAATTCTTAATACTTGTAAAATTATTTTCTAAAATAATTTTACCAAATAACTTAGGACAATTAAAATATATATATATTTTCAAAAAATATCTTGTTTTCAAAAACAGCCTCTCCAAAGATAATTTTTTATTTTTAAGAACAAAAACAGCCTCTTGATCACTTAGAACTTGGACTAATTATAACATTATAGGGTTAAATAGTGAGCTCTTTTCCCCTCAAGAAAAATGTGAGGTTACTCATGAATGGGTAAATATTTGTAACTAAATAAAACTTTTCAAAAAGGGTTTGATTTGATTCTCCACTTCTGTTTCTCCCTTTGAATCTCCTTTCTAGAAAAAGATATCCATCATTTCCTTCTGTCACAGTTTACAGCAATTAACACATAGTTGCCACGGTTTCTGTTCCTCTTTCTTATCCTATGTTCTCCTTTTTCCTTTCTTGGGTGGTGTCTGGCCATTGTTTTGTGGATTGATTTATTTGATAAGGTTGTTTTAACCACATTCATCATGCATTAGTATTTTATTTCATTTGCTGCAAATGCTTTCAGTGAGTCATATGAAAGAGACCACTAGCATAAATAACAATTTGATATATTTTTTTCTTGGGTTTTCCAGGCAACCAAACATAACATAATAATATATATATATATATTCCATATTTTAACTTGATATAAAAAATGGAAATCATCTCCATCAGCCTTTCAAAACCCAAGTTGAAAAAATTTCCCAAACAGAAGAATTATTCCAACAACACAACATCAATTCCAATTCTTCATGTAAATCAAGCAAGGCCTAGGGTTGTAAATGAAGACCAAAATTTGAACACTCCATTAGCATTTTTTATTTTCTTTTATTTCATAAAAAGAAGCAAAAAATATAGGCACATCTTGAAATAGATAAGGGGCAGCACTTACAGAATCTTCCGCTTTAACAACAATTTGCTGATTCACCATGTTCTCAAATGCATCCTGCAGCTACTAAGGCAACGATCTTAATCAGCATGAAATCCAACCAAAATACAGAGGCAACAATAAATCATATCCTCCAGCCTCTTCATCATGCAGCAAATAAGCAAAATTCCCCAGTATATTTCCATTATGCAGCACAGCACAAGGTGTAGATGCCACATATTATTGATAAGTATCTGAATAATGCCAACCAGTTATAACTTATGTGAGGGTAGTTGCCCTACAAGAAGACAACCAAACTTCTTTAGGATGCAATACCTTTCTACGGATAATGAGCCCATTGGACATCAGCCCACAAAAAGGACTGAAAAAAATTAGTTCATATCATACAGCATTTGTTTGTTGCCCTTCGGAGATGGCCAGAGAAGGTAGGCATTTAAGCATAATCGCATATAGGTCTTCTACTCTTGCCCTTTCTAACTGTGATTTACCAAATTGATTCTGGAGTCTGGATCAATTGGTAGCAAACCCAACAGCGAAAAATTGGATACAAACTTTTGCCAGCAGTATAAAAGATGCGGGTATCACCTTAAAGGGCTAACAACCCAACCTGTGATTGGATTCTTCCTGCGAACTCTTACTTTCCGGTGTGAACCACTTTGTAAACGTTCAAGAACTGCATAAGTGATAGAATCTGGAGTTAACCCCTGTTGTTTTAGTTTTGCATATAGATCCACTGCTTCAGCAGTTCTCCCAGACCTCTCAAGACAATCGAGTAAAATATTGTAAGTTACAATGTTAGGGGAACAACCTTCAGCAAGCATCTCATCAAACAACCTACAAGCCATCTCAACTTTATCTGTCTTGCCAAAGCACTCAATGAGTGTGCTATATGTGACAACATCAGGACTCAATCCCTCCTCTCGCATCTCCTTGAACCTCATGTGAGCTTCATCAATATCACCATTTTTCCCAAGGCAATTAATCAAAGAATTAAAAGAGATAATATCAGGTTTACAACTGCTATTCTCAAGTTCTTCGAAAATTTTTACAGCCTCTTCAACTCTTCCAGCCCTTCCAAAGCTGGAGATCAGAATATTGTAGGAAAATATGTCTGGTGAGGGTCCATCCTGTTTCATCTTTTCATATAGATCATGAAGATCTGATATTTTTTTTAACTTGCCAAGAGCTGACAAAACTGTGTTATACATGACAGTATCAGTACTTATTCTCTTCTCATGGATCTTACTCAGCAAGTCCAAGGCTTCTGTTGTTTTACCTGCATCACATAGACTCTCCAACATGGACATGTAAGCATCCCGATCTCCCTCATCATGGAAGCTCCACATATTGCAAAACAGCCGGTGAGCCTCACTTGCATGACCCAATTTGCTCAAAGTCCTCACAAGATAGGCATATATTGACTTATTCATGAATTTGTTGGATACTTCCACAACCTCATCTAGTCTTCCAAGTTGCCCTTCTGCAACCAAAACATTTAGTATCACACTGAATGTAAATCCATTGGGCCGACAATTGTTCTCCACCATTTTAGAGAAGAGGAAAATTGTCTTATCAACCATCCGGTTATTAGCAAGTGCCTGGATCATTGTGTTATAAGCAATTAAATTAGGAGTGTAGCCCTTTTCTGTCATTTCCTGAAAGAGTGTCAGCGATTCATCAGCTTTCCCAATCTTTCCAGTCATTCTGATCATGATGGTGTATGTATATTCATCAGGCTCACAATGTTTTCTTTTCATGTCTTTAAAAACCATGTAGACCTGGTCAACCTGTCAAAATGCTGCACATCAGATTATCAGGATCCAAGAAACTGATGTTAATAAAAAATAAAATAAAAAGTAACTAGCTCAAGCTGGCAATTCCTTAAATCAATTTTAAAGTTCAAATGCATTTTACTTTTTAGACACAAATTCATCATTTGTTCATTGATGTTCTATGTTTTACTATCTTTTTGTGGCACGCTTATGCCTATAATGTGTTTTTTGTTTGAACTGTTGCTCTGCTGTTAACAGTACCATAATTCTTTAAGACAACACTTCATAGAGTGTGAATGACTCAATTAGAGCCTTCAGTTTTATCTCGTTAAAGAAGAACCTTTTAAAACTTTATGAATTTCTATAGGTGACTTCTCTAATTCTTCCTTCTCCAGAAATAATCTTATCATTATCCAATGTCACTGTTAAACAATTCAGCAGTTCTGCAATTTGCAAACACACAAGCAACAAGTTCCAAGTTAGCTGTTAAGTTCCACAAGGAAGATGTTTTTTTTTATATAGGCAAACAAGAAAATATTAAAAAGTGCCAACAGAACCAGTGCATGAGTTCCGTGAGGGAGACATGTATAACTCCTAGCACAAATATAACATTTTCTCAGCATCACAAAAATAATTAAGGGATACTGGTTCTCACCACATGTCAATACACTCTAATTTATATTTGATTTGAGTTCACCTTATTGTTTTATAAATATGTCCCATGTAATAATCTGACTTTCATCGAACTTATCATAATATCATTCATAAAAAATTTAGCCCAACAATTGTTATATACAAGAACTAATTCTTCAATTTGCAACAAAGTTAGGGCCTCTTCAGTTGCAAAAGATAGAAATGTGTCCATAAATGTTCCAAAAAGGAAAGAATAATTATGCTGGTTTTTTCAATCATTAAAGTGTCAGCATTTTCTAAAATGCCGAAAAATATTTTAATGCTTTCTTAAAATGATCCATTCTCAAAAATAGTTTCAAAACAATTCTAACATGTTTTTAGACATGATCTGTACATCATTTCCAATTTTTTCTATTTTCTGAAACAGAAAAATCTAAATTCCAATATTAAACACACCCTTAGCTCTTGAAGAACTAACTAAACAAGGCCCCCCAAAAAAACCCACTCCCCACAAACTTTCCGGGCAAAGATAACAAGTAATCCCATGTGAACTATTTGAAAACTTCTCTTGGTCCATCACAAATTTCAGGAACATACTGCAATCTTACACCACCATTTCACAGACCAAAACAAAACGAAGTTTGGGATTGTTTGCTACTTTCAACAAGAAAACCGCTACCAGCAGTTCACCCCACTGCTAAAATCTATTCTAATTCCAAATTCCATTACTCCTGCATTACACATCTCTATTGACACACCCACTTCTACATTACACCCAATTTGACAAACGCCCAAGCTCCAAACTGGTTGGTCAAGTACTGAAAAGCACATCATACACATACCCATTCAAAACCTTAATAAAACTGAAAAAGAAATGAGAAGAGAAACGATTCAGACCTTGTTATCCTTGGCGAGGGCATCCAAAAGCATATTATAGGCGAAAATATCCAATTTATAACCGCGGCGCCGCAATTCGACATAAACTTCAAAAGCCTTGTTCGAATTGTTCGATCTCAAGTGCGCCTGAAGAAGGCATTTATAGGTGTAACAATTCATTTGCAAGTCCCACTTTTTCACCAAATCAAAACACCTCTCAACATCAGCGCCTCCACCAAAAATCCCAATCAAGATATTGATGGTGGAGATGCTGCCACGCACACCGCAGCGTTCCATGTCGTCAAGGATCGCACGGATGAGATCAAGGCGTTCGGAATCGCGGAGAGCTGAGGGTTTGGAGAGGATGACGAGGAGGCGATTGTAGGTGAAGGAATTGTGCTGGAATTTAGGGATATTGGAGGAGCAAAATCGAAAGAATTCGAGGGAGAGGTGGGGGTGGTTTAGGCATTTGAGGATTTCGGAGGCTTCAGAAGGGGTTATGGTTAGGTTTAGGGTTTGGAGGTATTCCGAAAGGTCGGGGAAAGGGTCGGAGGAAGAGTGGAGGATTTTGGTGACTTTGCAGATGAGGTCCCGTCGAGGGAGGGGGTAGCCTCGGACGTCAGTGGGGAGGATGCCGGTGGCTTCGACTCGGACGGCAACGGAACGGCGGTCCGAGGTTTCTCTCACGACCCTGCCGCTGTACTTGGTTCCGAAGTGGCGAGTGTTGAGCAGCCGGAATTTGGGGGCTTCAAAGACGACATGACCTCTGTGTTTGGTTGCGAACAGGCGGGTGGAGAAGAGACGGCCGCCGTGTGCAGTGGCGAGGCGGCGGTGGTGATGGTGCATGGTCAGGGAGGTTGTAGCCTGCGACCTGGGCGTGGGATGAGCGAGGGACGTTGAGCTTTTAAAAAACTAAAACGACGTCGTTTGGCAGAGACTCTCGGACTCATGCTTCACTTGTGGGCCTGACCCAGATTATATGCTAACGTTGATTTTTGCCTCCCACGATTACCACTTCTCATTTCTGAATCAAAACAGCAGGGACCTTTGAAATATAACATGAATTTTTGGTTTTTTTTTTCTAATAAATAAATATTTCAAATTTAATACATTAAAAAAAAAATTTCTCATGTTTCATTTCATTGTGAAAAAAAAAAACAAATATAATTAAAATTACTTCAAAATTTAAGATCCATTTAGCTATGTTTTCTTAAATTTGTTTTTAAATTAAAAAAAAATAGTTTTCGAATATTTTATAAAAATAAGGATGCTTAGGAAGTTGTTTTGAAAATAATTTTTAAAAATGAAAAATAAAAACTTTTTTGGATAAATTATTTTTAAAAATATTTCTTTTGTTTGGTACAAACATTATAAATTCAATTTATATAATATAAATTAAATTTAATTCAAGTTTTATTAAAGTTGAAGATAGTTTTTAATTACAAATAAATTTAAAAAATAAATAGTTTTTAATAAAATATGAATAATATTATTATAATAAAATCATGTACTATAATTTTATTAAAAAAATAGTATTTTAGTATGGGTTAGAAATATAAGGATATTAACATCTTAATAATTTAAAATAATAATTTTTAATAATATTTTATTTAAAATGAATAATAAATAAAGTTTAACATGTAAATGAGTAAACTTTTTCATTTTATATATGCATTTGGTATTAAATTATGAAAATAATATTGTAAAATGTTTTTATTTAACCTACAATTAATTAGATCAATTTTTTGAATTCAAATTTTTTTTTGAAAATTAAAAAATTTATTAAAGAATTTAAATTATTAACTATATCTTAATTTATAATTTTTTTATCCAAATTCAAAAAAAGTATAGTCCTATATTGGAGAAACAATAAAATCATGACTAATAATATATAAGTATTAATTTATTATTATTTTTAATGATTAGATGTATTTTTTTTGTTAAAACTATTAATAAATTCAATACGACTTGATTTTATAACGAGAGAATTTATAAAAATATAATTATGTATAAAAATAATAATAAAGTCATTATGAACTAATTTTTATTCGTAAATTTTTTGTATTTGTGAGTTTATTATTTGAGTTTCAAATTATTTTAAAAAAACACTAAACTTGTTATTGAATTCAACACATTAAAGACTTGTTTAATTTGAAGCTTATTTTTGTAATAAAAAAAATAATGATTGTAAGTAGAAGAGAAACAATAAAATTATTTTAGAGTAATTTTTGTCCATAAATTTCAAGTATTAATTAGATCATTATTTGAGTTTTAAGCTTTTTTTAAAAATTACAAAACTTGTTAATGAATTCAACACATTAAGCATTATTTAATTTGAAATTCATTTTCCTAGTGAAAAAATTTAGCAAATAATGATTCTATGCAAAAAAAAATAAAAAAAAATATAAACAATGAAATTGTTCTAAACCAATTTTTGTCCATAACTTTATGATATTAATTCATTCACTATTTGAGTTTTAAATTTCTTTTAAAAATGATTAGATTTGTTAATAAATCCAACACTTAAGTTTAAGCATTTGCCAAGTGAAAAAAAAAAAAGAAAAATAATGATTTGAAAAATAATAAAGTCATAAACCAATTTTTATCTATAAATTTCTAATACTAATTGGTTCGTTAATAAATCCAACATATTAAATCTTACTTAATTTAAAATTTATTTACCTAATAAAAAAAATTAATAAATTTTACATACTTATAGAGTTTGATTTAAAATTTATTTGTTTAATAAAATTTGTTTTGTTTTTGAATCCGATATTAAGAATTTTTTAAAATAATTTTTTATTTTTAAAAACAAAAAACTATTTTTAAATCACAACCAAACAAACTCTTATGCATTTTAAAATTATTTCAATTTTTTTTCTTTTTTTTTTCTTCTCTATTTTCTTTTCCTCATATTTTTCCTCAAGTTTTCTGAAAGCCAAACATAACATTAAATTATGTATAAATAATTTAACCAGATGGAGGACACAATCCCAGTTCGTATGTTTTATTTCTGACTTTCATCGGAAAAAAAAAAAAATTGTCAGCAAAATTTCCCATGACTGAATCACGGAAATGAATTCTTTATCCATAATTCCTGGAGTGACCTCCGGCACATGAGAACGAAAATTCCCAGAAAAAAACCATTGAATGAGATCGTTAATGTGGAGAGGGGCTCTATGCAGGCATATCTCCGATGATTAAGACCGGACGAACTTCGACGTTTCTCACTTTGCGTGAAACTTGCGGTTGACTGATTCATAGCTGGGAACATGGATAACTGCAACAAAAGAGGGGAGAGATTTCTCAAGATTCAATTCCGGTGAAATCATAGAAGGGTTCATTGGTGGAAAGAGGGAGATTACCGTCGCCATATGATGCCATTGTAAGAGGTGAAGAAATGATCCTCTGGGCAATGGTGGTGATATCCTTCAAAGTGATTTCATCTACTGCCTTCAAGAAATGCTCCAAAGGCTTCCTGAGAAAATAACATGACACACTTCTGCTATAAACACAAGGGCTTTGATTCATCCCATGAGGGTGCTTTTTGGTTTAGAATCAAGTATTTCTTTCTGGTGTTTCTGTTTTCCACTACCATTAATTTACTTTGGTTTCAGATGGCATCCTGAAAGAATTACCTCTCTCCATATGTCAATATCTGTCTCCCTATATCTTCCGATGCAATCATCTACAACAAACAAGTGTAAGCCATAACAAAAGAAAACTCAGCAAAGATTAAACCCAAGGGGGGGTGCAGGTTGGGGTGGTGGGGAAAGAGAGAGAGAAGCATACTCTTGATTCCAGATTCATCAGAACGGCAGATTTAGTTGCCTCTTTAGCACGAGTAAGCTGTACCTGGTCAACTGTCAGCGCAGAGAAAAGAAAAAACATATGATAGAATTAATACCTGCAGTTACTGCAGGGATACAATTAGCTCAAGAAAAAACCAAACCATATGAGAGAGATAAGCAATGAACCTTGTCCAGGTGAAGCAATTGAAAGTAGTTCTCCTGCAGCAATATCAACTGCTTTTGCCACAAAATCGGAGCCCTAATTCCATAAGGTGCGTAAGCTCAAGCTTAGAGGGTTGTGACAGTAGAAAAAATATATATGAATCTAATCAAAATTAAGTCCATCATACCTCCATCAAATATTAAAATTATTTCTAAAGAAGCACAAAAATTCCAGAACATAAGGAAGCAAATATGCAATTTCAGAAGATAAAGATGATTGATTAAATTTTCCCATGAGATGGTGGAGGTAAGAAGTGATTATCTATCAGGACTAGATGCTTATGTGTGGTTCAACTCTGAAATGCATAGGAGAGAAACACGTAAACCATTAACAAGAACAAATGGTAGAAAGACTTGAGGACAATGCACCCGTTATGTACTTCCAGTGCACTTTGCTGAAGTGTTTTTTGTTCCTATATACATATATTGTGAGTTTATCAAAAAAACTTTACACAAGAAAAGTAATAAGAATCATATGCAATGAGGACATTAAAAAGGGGGGAAATATAAACCTAAGCGGGATAAGAAAAGTAACAGGGGGGAAATATAAACCTAAGTGGGATAAGAAAATAAAAACCTAAATGGGGAAAAAAAATCAAATAGGTGAAGCACAGGTTCACTACAACTATGAGATACTACAGCTGCTCTATATGCCAACCACAAACAAATCACCATTCAACACACAACCTAAATGGACAGTAGAACAACAAAACGTAAGCCAAGTTGATCAAGGTAATTTAAGGCTATAGGGGGTGCCTTACAGTGCTAGCATAAATGCCAAAAATTCCAGTATTGTTGAAGATATTGTTGAATGCAGAGAAAGATTGAAGCTGTTGATACTCATTCAAGACACGAAGATCTGTGTTCAAAATGGGTGAAACAAACGAGTTAAACTTAGCAGAAATTTAGAAATATATACTCAGTCAACATTAATGCAACAACACAGGAAATCCAAGCAGCTATAAAGTCCAACAATAATAAATAACCATAACCCAAATGATCAAGGTAAGCTACAAGAAAACCAGTAGCCATATGTAAAACTTACATAGTCGTGAGTGCATTCCTTTTCCAGGGCCCCCCGCAGAGAATGAGCCACCTCCTCCCATAAGCATCTGCGGGACTATCACATTTCTTAATGCAAAAAAGGAAAACATGGTGGATGAATGAAAAGAGGGAATATGAATATATATATATATATATATATATATATAGAGAGAGAGAGAGAGAGAGAGAGAGAGAGAGAGATAGCAGAATCTCTTTAAGAAGAAAAGATCAAATGCAGCACCTGAAGAACAGTCAAAGTGATAGCTTCTTTCTCATTATGCCAACCACCAGGCACTTCAAATGCAAGAGCGAGATGGGTGATCTGTACTCAAAACGAATTAAACAGATGAGAAACAAAATCAACAGATCAATCAGACATGAAACCACTAGAAGTGAACAATTAGAGATACACACCCCTGAATCAGCCTGACAACGATAATCCCCTCCAACATAAACAGATTTTGGCTCTTCTGGACGGGGCACACTGGGAAGATCAGAAACAAGTGGCTCTGCAATGGACAAAAACTCTTCATGTTCAACTCCAGAAGCCGCAAGGACCATCCTAGGAGCAGTGTAATTCTCCTGAAATAAAGACAGAAAAAGGAATTCAGAGAACACACGCAAAAAGAGGAAACCAAAAGGAAAATGAAAAACAAAGAAACATGAAATGAAAGACTGAGAGGATTGAGCAAAAAAAAATAATTCTGTATGCAGTATTTATAAGTTTTTCTTTGTCTTACCGCAACAAATTCCTCCAAAATGGTGCTATTCAATCTGTTTATAGCAGATTCAGGAGCCAATAGAGGATTTGCCAGGGCACCAGAATAACCAGCAGAGTGAATTGCCTCCAAAAGCAATCCTTGAGGATTGTTGGAAAGTTCTCCAAGCTCTGCTTTCACCTTTTGAAGCTGTACAAACATATAGTTTACCATATACATTTGGAATACTGACACAAAGTGGGAAAGAAGAAACTGGAACCAAAAATATTATGAGCAATGGACCCAAAAAAACAGTCCATATCTGTAAAATATGTGAACCTCACAATGTGAAGCACAGGTTTCAATCAAGTGTCCAATAGGTCAAATGCCAATTGGCAACAGTGGGAAACTTTAACATGTCAGAAAAACAGTAAGATTTTTTTCCCCGTAATAGATAAGAAATAAAAGTAGAATGCAGATGAAAGAGAAACAGATCAAAAAATGGCCTAAGTGGAAAATAAATAAATAAATCAAGAAAAAATAACCATCAGGTTCCTTATAAAAGGATAAAAGTACATCTTTTACTTTAATGTAAAGATGGTAAATTTGAGAATTCAAGAGATTTACCTGTTCATTGACTTCCCAATCCAAGAACACAGGGTTCCTCACACAGTCAACAAGCAATTCGACCATTTCAGGGACATAAGTCTTTAGAGCATCAAAAGTGTACCCCATCTGTTCCCGAGAGGCCGAGGCTGTCACATTACCTCCAATTGCCTCCACTTCCCTCACAACACGCAAATGACTTCGGTTGGTAGTGCTCTTAAACGCCATCCGTTCCAGCAAGTGGGTGGCCCCAAATGACAGTGGTGTCTCATAGATTGACCCGCAATCAACATATAACCCTATAGAGGCTGCAGGATTCTGATTAACCAACCAACTATAACTGGATTAAAACAAGGGACAAAGAATAATAGTAGAGATAAGGATAATAATAGCACAAGTTAGAAATGCCAAATGACTTAATAAGAATGACAAAGTTTAGAAGGGTTGTGACATTGAAGACATACAGGATTAGGTGATGTCTCTGATGCTATTTTGACGCCATTAGAGAGAGTTGTTATCTTGGTCTTGCTTGGTTCAACATAATCAGGTAGTGGAGGTGGGAGGGAAACACCTGCAAGTGGAAGATTCAAAGGAGAAAGAGAAGAAGACTTTTCCCCTGTTAGCCAGCTGAACAAACTCGGAGAAGAAGATGATCTCGCAGTAACTGCACTTGAACTTGCAAATCTGGCTGCTCTCCAATTTCCTCCACGGCCTATTCATGGAATTTCAGAATGGAAGGTATCAATTCTCTATTTTTCAGACTTAGCACAGAGAGTACAAACAATAAATAAATAAATTAATGTTCGACTAATGACTCCTGTTTATACCGCTACATAAAATGATATATGGAACAATCATGGATGCAAATGTAGTTAATAAAAATATTTTCAACAGACCACACATCATTGAAAACAAAACATTCTGTTTCTCTGTGGAGTGGGGAGGGGCGGGGAAACAAAAACAATATTCGACTTCAAAATGGTGTATGAGGTACTCCCAAACATAAATTAATGCTCTGTTTGCATGCTGGGGAGCTGTTCCAAGAGGAATGAAAACACAGAAAGAGAACAATTAAATGAATCATAACTAATACAAGGAAACATTACCAGCATTACAAAGTAATCCAAATTATAAAATATGACAAAAAAAAACACACCTAAGTTGTTAGCATGAGCTCCCTATCAATTTCGTTTTCAAACAGGTTAGAATCCAGACCCACCCCGGAAAAGGAAAAATAAATCAATATATCAATCATCCAAGTAGGCATCAGAAAATTATCCAACAAAGCAACTACCAATAACACATCTAATTCACATTTTGGAGAAAATGATTGCCGATTCAAGGCTCTCTATTGGTTTGCAAACAAAACAAAAAAGAAATAGAAGACGCCATTTTTTAAAAATTTTGATTCCATTTTTAAAAATCGCGACCCTGAAACCTCCACAGAGTTGACCCTAACACAGCTCTTTGCCTCATCTCATCATTCTTCATTTCTCGGAATCCAAGAGAAAACAAAACATAAAGTCCACAAAACTTAACCATTTTCTTTCCCAACGCTCTCGGTAATAAACAGAGATCAAAAGATCGACGATTAAATAGAAATGCATCAATCCGACCAGAAAATCAAGCACAGAAGTTCATACAAGATCAAATCAGTAAAAAAATAAACAAATAACTCCGTCCCGTTTGATCTCTGAGAAAATGTAAGAAAAGAAAATCACATCAACTGCATTGATCTTTTCATTTCTCATAACATCCAAAGGTTTTCATTTTGTTCTCTTTATTTTCTCAGCAAGCAAACGGAAACACGAGGTGATCAGGGTTTTTGATGAACAAAGTTGCCACTGACCTTGAGAGCCCTGAGTCGTGAAGCTGCGGTTCTGTACATGGTTGAGTCAGTCGCAGCGAAACCCTAGAAATTTTTGGTATTGAAGAAGGTAAAATGTTCTGCCTCCTCTGTCTGGGATCTTCTCCAGTGAATATGCCTTCATAAACTTCCGGCTTTCACTGTGATTTTGCCACGTCGGAATCTAAAAAAGTGGACCCCAAACTTTTCACTTGATTTACCACGTCGGATCTTTGAAGAGTGAAGCCCAGTCACTCGATCGGAGAATCGGAGATGAGCGTCGGAGAACTAAAGAAAGGGGGAATTGGAAACTGTTTTAAAATAAAATATTTATAGAAAGACAAAATCACAAAATATTTAAAAATAAATTTTACATGTAATATTTTATTTTTAATTATTCTTCATATTTCTCTTATTATTATTTTTTTTCAAAAATAGAAAAATCGTCCCCCTATTTCTAGAATAATTAACAAATAAGCCCTAAAAACTTCATTTTCAAATAATATTCCTAAAAAGTGCTTATTTTTTCCCTTGAAGAATATTCCACCTTTATTTATTTTAAAATTTTAAATACATTTTCTAAGTATTAAAAAATGCCCCTAACCTTCACAAATATATATATATATATATATATAATTTATCTAAAAAAATTAAATTGAATTAAAGAAAAAAATGCTCCTAATATTTTTTTTTTAATTTAAAAGTTACTCGAGCTTTCTATTTTACCTGAGGTTATGTTAGATTCCCTAGAAATACTAATAAAAGAAAAAAAATATTAAAATAAATCATTTTTTCATATTTGATTTCACATTATTTAATCTTTACATTAAAAATTTAAAATAAGTAAAATAATATATAAAATAATTTATTAATTTTAAATTTAATTTTTTATTTTTTATTTTTTCTTTCTTTTTTTCTTTTTCTCTATTTTTTTTCTCTTGACTAGAATTTCCTAGTACCGAACATAACCTAAATAAAAAAAGAAAATGATAAAAAGAGGAATCAAAATAATTAATCATAGTAGGGGCAAGAGGCAATTAAATTAAAAGTAGAAAATTAACATTTTTACACCTTTGATCATACCAAAAATAAAATTATATAAATATGATAGAAAGGTAACCAAAAAAGGTCAAAATGATCTTCAGCTTTTCTTTTACGCCTCAGACAAAAACTGTGTTGATAACCTCTTTCATATTCCTGCAGCCCACAATCTCAATGTTCATATCCTCAAGAGTTGGTAGAGATTTTTCAGCTGCTTTTGGGACTATGCATTTTTTGTATCCCAGTTTCGCTACTGTGTTCACCCTTTTCTCCATTCTGGGTACCTGCAGAAGATGAAAATGATCGGCAACAGCCTCTTTCTTAAAAAATATATTACATTGAAGGCGAAAGATTTTCTGCATTGAGCAGCATTAAGAACTAGGAAGATGAGCAAAACACAGAGGATGAATGCAATGCAGATAAAGCGTACAATTTCCCATGTCGGTTTTCGAAGGAACGGTGTTGAATACCATTGAAGGCGGTAAACAAGCTGTGTTTGAAGGAGCTCTAATTGGCTCAATCATAATAAAGGTTTAGGTTCAATTTTGCTCAGCCTCCTTCAAGTTTTGGGGGAATCAGGCTTACTTGGCATGTAGTGAATTTGGTAGGTGAGACTGGCTAGGCAAAGGGCCGGCTCGGCCTCATTGTAGGTACATGCAAATACATGTGTAGATGATGCAAGTTATGCTTAAGAGAGGAGCTTCAGGAGACCAAATTCATAAGCTTTGCTTGTGAGTATTTCATGGACTGAGATGAAAGTCACCCTTTCAAAAGCATTATTTACTATCTTATTCTCTAAACAGTGCACAAGCTTCCAAAAGCCAGTAAGGGAATCGAGGCAAAGGTACTGCAAAACTAGTTCACTTCTTAAAATCAGTTCAGTAATGAGAGAAAATATGCATACCGTGCGAAGTTCACCACCAAGGCCGATTTCTCCAATGAATGCAATGCCATTGGGAATAGGAAACTCCAAGAAGCTGAAGAAAACAAAGTTCAGTTTATTGATTTATAACAACAAAGAATAGTGAATTCAACATTGGAGGGGATAAAAGAAGGAAGAGATGAAAGAAAAGAAACTGGAGCAGATTATTAAGTTCAATAAGAAAATACAATTTTCTGTAACTAGCCCAGACAATTTTGTTACACCCCATGTAATATTTATCGAACTTCAAAACTATGGAAGGGAAAAGACATTGAGAACAAACATAACATTAGCCTATATTTAGCATGTAGATAAAAGTTATAACCAATTGATAACAGTAGATGATGTGAAATTAAATGATAGAGCACATGCCTGCTGCAAATTGCAGCTGCTACAGCAAGATCCCCAGCGGTCTCTGCCAGTGTCACACCACTTACAACATTTAAAAAGATGCCCTGTGGTAAGAAACGGTACAAGGAAACCACTTTAAATTGAGGAGCGTAACCAATGATATGAGCAGGCGATTAAAATAATTATAGTAACCATCTTGATAGTTAGTTGAATCAATGGTATAACATACATGAAAGGTCAGTAAGAGGTGGAGTTAAAAATATATTTATGGTCATTACTGATCATTCTTACTAAAGGCTAAATAATGAGGAAATGTTAATTTACATTGTCTTGGAGCTTTAGACCAGCTTGCTTCATGAGAACCTAACAGATAAAGAGATTAAAGGGTCAGTTCTTACATCATCTTTAAGGAATACAAAAGTATCAGCAGCTGCGAAACACAATGCCACCTCAAAGATTTCAACAAAAAAGAAGAAACATGATGGACAAAACCAAAACAAAAACTGAAATAATTAAGTGAAGATGGGGTTAACCTCTATTTGGCTGCTAGGAAATCTGAGGAGAAGACAAAAAAGATAATAATCTGAATATTAAGTTCAATATTGAAAAACGGCCTTTTCATTGAAACAAATTGCTGGAAAGCTACTCATTGCGCTGCTGCTTCATTTTCTCTGTTTTTTCCATCTCTGTGTTGGAGGGTGAACATTAGAACATAAGCCCCTTTTTTTAAAGAGAATAGTTTGTCTTATGAAACAATGGGCTTTTAGTTTGTCTCACTCATGGACCTTTCAGCCATTACTTGGCACCCATTAGGCTATCTGCACACCTTCAAGCCATTCAGGAGGACAAGTTATGTCATTACAACTTGAATCACAGTGGTGGCTCTTTCGAGCCATTTGAGAGAGGTAAGGCCATTATGGCCATCACCATTAGGCTCCTTGCAATCATTCAAACTATATTTCCCACCTTGGGTGAAGAAATCTCCTATTCTACTGATAATCAAAGCTCCAAAATTGTGATTACACGTTTCTCAAGTGAAGCTTATAAAACTTGTGGTTCTCTTGTGACAATGACATCACCTGGCCTCATGATATGAACTCAAGGCAGCTTAAGGAAAATTCAACATGCATATGAGAAATTGTAGATCTATGGAAAAGTGATAAGAACATTCTGCTTGTGAAGGTACCTTTGGAAATTCTAGAAAATAAACAGCAGCTTTTCTTCTGATTTTCAAATGCATGAGAAAAAAGATATATTGTATATTTATTCTAAATACAAAAATGTATCCATCCCTCTATATGGACAATGTCATTTCTATTATGCTACATATTTAATTTCACACTTAAATAAGTGTGCAAGTGAATGTTTGAAGCTTTGGATACTTCCACATGCACCCAAAATTTTCACCTGCTAGACATAAGTGCTTTCCTGGCCCACTTTATGCTTCTATATATCCAAAAGGCCGAGCTACATATGATCAGCTAACCTTATTTAGATTTATAATCTAAAAGAATGCTGGATTAATATTCTCATGTGCTAAATCAGTCACAAGGTTATCTTTAAGTTGTTGTAGTTACGTGCATTAAGCAAAACCCATGCACTGACAAAGTGGAACAAAGACCATCAGGTTGATTAACAATGACGAATTGATTACTACAGCAATAGTAGGAAACAAATATAGCAAAGAATGTAACAGCATGGTTATATTATTCCCTGATATCTACAGAAATTTGTTGAATTTAGACTGAAAAGAGAGAAGTAAAAGGACCACCTAGCATGAATGCAAAAGGTATTGTAAAATATTTAAACAATTACTCACCGCAATAATCATATCAGCTCTGCTCGCTGGAACCCCATTAACTTGCCTTGCAACTGTTGATCCAGATAGACATAATGCCTACATAGAGATTATGGAAGTCATTCAAACAAGATTTGTTGGACAAAAACGGAATGATGAGAACCAATGCTTGACAATCCTTTTGATAGGCAAATAAGATTACACACACATATATATAAATATGAAAAGCACCATTCAAAAGTGGCGAAGACAGTACACTAGAAGTATACATGTGAAACACAAAAGATTCAAACGACAGTCGCTACAACCCCACTCTAGAACTTGGAGCACAGCCACTCCATAAAATCCACCAAAGATAGTGGACCTGTTTGACCATCCTAGAAGCTACCCATGAGACTACATGTACAAGATTAGAAATGAGAAAGTCCTTCAGAGATTGGATAGTGCGCTGCATCCCTTCACTAATTCAAAACCAGGAATAATCCAGTAATTCCTCACAAGTATGAAAATAAGATTCTAGATCTAAAACAGTTTAGGCTTAACCCCATTTCACTAATTCAAAACCATGAATCCTCCTGAACTCTATCCACTAAATTGTTTTATCTGAACTGGTGTTAAAATCAAAGAGAGAATTTATAACTGTAAATTCAGTACTATAATACAGACAAAAGTATTACTATCCTAAAGTTCTTCCCTTACAAAAAGTTCAGAAGAAATAATGAAGCCCAAAAGGCCTCTAAATATGATTATGTTGTTCTCTCTGCACAAACAAATCCTGAAGAAAAGAAATGCATCAATTTGTCAAACTCAAAAGCTCTAAATCAATGAGAGCCTAACTAGCAATTTGATGCCTGTTAATGAGTTTTTTATATTAGTGGTGGAACTCAGGGTACTTCGAAAGCATCATGATGCACCAAATTTTTATGCCATATTTGCTAGAAAGGAAATTATATGTCTAACTCTGGCATCACTACTCTGCAGACAAGCAAAGAAAACCAGAACTTTCCAAAACAATTAAAAATAGATCATTAATCTGATTGCAAAGCGCAGGTTATCTTCAACATAATACCATTCCTATATGGATTAGAAAACAATTTCATTCGACTCATTCAGTTGGCAATGACCATTTGTATTATGGGAAAAAAAAAATAGAAGAACCACCTGAATTTCCAGGAGAAAAGATCGAGATCCATCCATAATTACAGCAACCGCAAGTCCAGCTAAAATCTCAGAATCTGAGTTCTGCTCACTTAAGAACAGCTCACTGGGGTTTGAAACAACTTGCAGTCCCAATTGTGTCATTTCAAACACTCCAAGCTGACAGAAAGAAGTAATCTATCATCAATAAAAACAATAGAGTATATATATTCCTGATTGTCATATTCATCATGGGTTAAGAAAAATAATAGAGTCCAATTATGTATATCCTACATTTTTGGTTTTGGATACACTCCCCATATCAAATCCAACAAAATACAAGGAGGGTTGTATAATTTTTCCCATGAATGACCCAAAAACAAAAAGGAAAGAAAGAAGGAAAAAGAAAAGGACCTGCTTGCTCCATTTTCTATGTTCTAAAACACATTTGGGTTAAAAAGGTAGCAGATAACATTGAAAGTGGAGAACCCAAAATATTCTTTGCTTATAATTTTTATTTGCCTTCTTGTTTAATAACTAACAGCAAAACTAGCACAAGTACTTGGCATGGGGCATATTTGAGCTAATTATAAGCTTTAAATAAGAAGAGAGATGAAAATTTTTCAGGGGAAAGAATTACCATAAACTCCTTTTCAACAAAGAAATTCAAATTCCCATTCCCATAGGGTTTAACTAGGTTGACAAGATAAAACAAAATTAACAAAGATGGAAAATTGTTTCCCAGAATGCACGAGACATTAGCAATACCAAATTCTGAAATTAAAGGTTCAGTAATCACAAAACTTGGAAGAAAAAACAGTTAACTTGGAAGAAATTCCTTTTCTTTTTTTTTTAGGCATAGGAATTTATACTAAAGGCCCCTAACAAAAGATGGGGTGCAGTCCACATACACAAGAGGTATGCAAAGAGCCCATAAGAGCACACATGAACATGGCTGAATGCTAAAGATTAATAAAATATATGGCACTAATATAATTAATACCTCATCAGTGGACCCAAACCGATTCTTCACAGACCGAAGCAATCGATGAGATGAGTGCTTCTCCCCCTGTGGGGCAATATAAAATATGAGGTACATAGAAATAAGCTTAGAAATTTCTAATTAAACCAATCAATCTACCCACTAAAACAGGCATATAAAATGTGATATGGTAAATAAAGCGCATCAAGAAAATTAAATAAACTTCAAAAGATGGTCTAAGATTAAAAGAACGGAAACATCATCTTTCTTGTTTTTTCCCCTCATTGTGGTTATTATGGTTCCAGTTATTATTATTGCTCTTGTCAATGTTTTCAGTAAGTCCCAAGTTCTTCCACGAGAGTGATTTCAGAAATATTCAGTATTATGACAAAGATGATCAACTGCATGCAGAGCATAGACAGCAGGATCTCAGCTTTCAAATACAAACCAAATCCTAGATGCATCCCAAGACACAGGATCTCATGATCATGATATCTCCAACTGATGTATTAACTTGAAAGCATCTAGGATAAAAATCTACAGGGAGTAGACAAAAGCTTAGCGTCTGTTTCGTAACTGTTTTCAAAAGCTGTTTTTTCTTCTTCAAAAGAAAAAACAGGAAAACACATTTAGAGACCAGAAAACGGAAAATAGTTTTCTATTCTTAAAACGGAAAATAGTTTTTTGTTCTTAAAACAGAAAACAGGTTGTTCACAGAAAACATCTTTTAATTGTTTTCACTTGTTTTATGAAGGTTGTTTTAAAAAAAAAAATTACACAAATATGAATAATTATTAAAAATAAAATACCACATATAAAAGGTTATTTTTCAAATATATTTATAAATATAGAATACAAGTTAAAAACACTTCAAGTTCCCAAACAAACATTTATTCTACAAAACATCAAAGAATTGCATTCAAAAGCTATTCTTAAAAACAGTTTTCAAATCAGTTACCAAACAAGACTTTAAATGGTAACAAAGAAAGGTAGCCTATAATTTAACCAAGTACCAGATTTAGCAACTATCCAAGAAAAGATAATACAACAAAATACCAACTTCCATATATAAAACAACGTCAACAATGTGCTCCAAGACACGAGGCCCAGCTATGTCCCCAGATTTTGTCACATGTCCAATCTGAAATACACAAAAACAAGAGCAAGGGTAGCTACATTCAGACCAAGAGAGAGAAAGATAGAGAGGAGAGCAACAACAAAATAAAAAATGACAATATGCAGAAAATAATCAGAAGGATTTGTCTAGTAGCATTTAAGTCACTATTAATCAATACTGCTAAAAAGAAGAAAAAACAAAGAGAAGTTCTAAAAATTGGAGAAAAAGCAAAGGCTTTCCATTTATTGACATGAAAAAAAAAATGCTGAAAAATAAAACTATTTCATCCACTCTACCCTGAAATCAATTCTTTTCAACAGCAAGAGTAGAAACGTGCAATTACATGGCCCACACTTCCACATCCAATTTAGAAAAGGCATCTAAAGGTCAATCCTTTTGAATTCAAACCTCCTTTGTTCTAAGTATCATATCCAAATTTGTCTCCCTCCTTTCGGGCATCCTCACAATAAACCTCAGCCTACAAAGACAAGCTAAAACTTTCACCATGATTTTATACAAACTTCCCAAAAAACTTAAAGAGCACAGCTACATAATATTTACTGCCCCTCTATTTTCTAGGATCAATGAAACAAATTAAGCATTGAAACCCTTATCAAAACAACATCTCCCTCTAAACTCCAGCCATCTGGAGCAATGAAATGTTAACAACCAGAAAAGGGCTAGAAGGTAGTCTAGCAGGATAATGCATGCTCAACCATATTCCAATCTGGGTTATGAGTTCAAAACAGTTGAAAAAAGGAAATAGGATGTTGACCAGGCCCCAGGTATCATATACTAACCAAAAACACAGGGATGTTAGTCTTCTTAGCAAAACGCAGCAAGGCTGATGTGCATTCTTTCACCTGTCAAAAGTCAAGGCAATGTTAGCACACGCTATAGTCCTGAAAGTACCATATAGTATCATCTCTACAGACATTTGATACTTTCTGATTTCACTGTGGAACTAGAGTTCAGGTCCTCAAACTAGAAAAGAGTATCTTTAAAAAGAAAAAGCAAAAGAGAATGGAAACAAAAAACATGCCTTCTTACAAAGCAAACCTTTTGGATACATAACAACATAAAACAGGGAAGGCCCAATAAAAGGAATCCCACACAGAATTAAATTAAAAGCAAGAGGACCTAGAAACATTCATAAAGCAAATAAATGTCATTTTAAGAATAAGAAAGCTTTAGCACTCTATCATCCCAAAAGGAGCAAAACAAGCAGCCTATGTCAAGCATCCTGAGCTAATCCGATTTCCCACTTTAAATAAGTGGTAAAGAGTTTATAAAACTTGACCTGAGAGAGACCTCCTGCACTTCCGATGACTCCTTTTAAATATACAGTTTGAATGGAATCAACAACTAGAGCCCTGGGGGAAAGAAGATGAACTTGTCCCAATATGTCCTAAAAGAAAGAAAAAACATCAATCATTAGGCTCCATAAGCAATATCACAAATATAAACCAAAAAGAAAAAAGGAGAGAAAAATTAGCCTATTTCCACAACCATGTACCTCAATATCAGTACTTGAATATAAGAAAAGCTCTTCTGTGTCAATCCTCATGCGGTCAGCTCTATTTCCAATTTGTTCGACACTCTGCCATGGAGAAGATGACAAAGTGATTTGATTGCATGTTAAGTTAAAGATTTATGGTTGTTTACATGACAAATTACTAAAAATGAAAAATAAAACTAATTTATATTTCAAAATATCTATAGCCATACTCCTCGTATAAAATGGAGTTGTCGCCAAAACCTCCAAATTGTTAATCAGGAAAAAAACACATTGAAGTAATTTCATAAAATAAAGGCATCATGAAAAAATTCAAACCCCTCAACATTCTTCATGTCCTAATATCACTTAGTAAGTATTATTGAAAACATTCACAATTGAAATAATAAAGGAACAAAATCATAGAAAAGTTTCAAATGCCATTAAAGAATGAAAACTTTTCATTGTCATGTGCTGCTCAATGGCCCTTACTACAAAGCTTCATTAGGATCGTGAAAAGTTAAGGAGAGGATGAGGAAAAGAAAATAAGGAGGAAAAAGGAGACAGAAAATATGAAGGAAGATGAAAAAATAAATTCAAGTTCAGCAATTTTTTTCCCTCATATCTCCCCAAATTTGTTTCTTCATTGGAAGTATGAAGAATTTGAAAATATATGTCTTCAAATAATATTCATTATAATTTATTTTCCTGTGTAATTTTCATGGCAAACTAAACAAGAGAATTTGAGATTCCTTCCATTTTTTTTTTCTCCCTACTAGTTTCAGAGATTCAAATAGAGCATAAGAAACAAACAATGACATAAAATAAGATGACAAACAAAAATTAGATGGCAGGTAAACGAGGATATGAAGAAAGCATAGCTTTATGAACAAGTATCTGGCACAAGAAACGCTAACCTCTTCACCAGATACATACACAACTGGACTTGATCCACCAATATCATGCCCTTCAGCTATTATTGCAGCAATCTTCCAGTTCAAATTAAGATTTGGTAACAACAGAGAATTAATACAGAGGAGAGGATTACAATTGAATAAAAATATAAAAATCTATATTTTACCTGTAACAACAGTGTACTCTTGCCAGCACCAGGATCACCCCCAACCAAAACCAAAGAACCTACAAACCCAGAAAGATCCACATTTAAAATAAGTTTTGAACTATTCAGCATACTGGAATAGCAGAGTATGATTTCTAATCCTTGGGCAGAGGCATTATAGCCAAATATTTTTTTAAGCATAGGATGATTTATATACAGCATGCAGCATGGTTTTCACACATAAACAGCCCAAAAGTGTCCAAACTACATGAAAATCATTCAATAGTAAAATTTATATGAAAAATCAGACATATATCAACACATATGGTATAACTAGAAAAACAGGACCAACCTGGTACAAGACCACCACCAAGCACCCTAGCAACTTCATATCCAAAGGGCCCATGCCTGATATCAGACAAACTAATATTAACTTTCTGCACAGCATCAGAGGAAACATGATGTGAAAAAATGACCAACAATTTGATTGTCAATGATGAAACACTTCAGTAAAACTGATTTCTTTGTGGAGACAATTTAGCTGCAATCATTTGGTGAGTGATAGGCAGTTCCCTCAGTTACTCTGTTGTTTATATGCCATTTTCATCCCTCAAATTTTGTTCCTAATTGATTTTTACTCAAGCCATAGATAGTTTCCAAACAAACAAGAATTCCCATAGATATTAAAAACAACTAAACCTAATCCTTCATCTGGTTTCTTTGCAAAAAGAGACTAAAAATCTTTGAATCTTACAGGTTCCATTACTTGAGAACACAGAAAATGAAATATATTCATTTAACGAAATCTAATACAGCCATCTGCATTAGTTGGGTCAGCTTTCCACATCAACAAAACCAAAATAAATAAAATCCTAACACTTAAAATCTTATTTTCTTCTCTTTTCTTTTTATCCGTCTCCTCAGCAACTAAACTTAAGGCACCAAATTAAAAACCAAAAGAGGAAGAACTCACAAGGGAATCCTCCAATTCATCTGATTAATCCCCCGGTTCACATCCGTCAATCTCAAAGGTTGCACCTCAGTGGGCTGCTGGGGTAACCACGATCGAATCACATTATCCGACACCTCGAACCCGCTCACCCTCGAGCCACCATTGCCGCTTTCCCCTGCTGAAAACTGCTTCATTGTACCCACTTTATTGCACTCCCTACACGCCCCCCACCACTGCCCATCCGAATACCCACAGTCCGAACACACCCAGCAAACCTTACTCTTCCCCTTCTTCCTACCCCTCACAACACCGCCATCGCTCGAAGCTAGCCCATACCTACCACCGAATCTCGCCTTCTCCACACTCCCAAAACCCTTATTTACCGAAACCTCGCTCCTTTCAGCTCCACTTCTCGACCCAGATTCTTGTCTGTCACTGTACTGACTGCCTTCCGTATTGAACACGGTCCAAGTTCTACGTCTGCTTGAATTGGTTTCTGTATCAGGTGAACTTGAACCGATCCCGATACTCGGAGAATCGGCGTCAAGGCTCGTTGATTCTTCGCTGCGGCGGTGGTTGGTGCAACGGAAATGGCGGGAAAATTTAGGGTTTTGGAGAGATTGGAAGGAGATGAGAGGAGAGAGAGAAATGGGTATGTGTTTTTTTGGATTGAAAAGGTGTTTTTGGGTGTAGAATGTTCTGAGAGATCGCATATCTGAGATTTGCATGAGACAGGAGAGAGGGGTTTTTCTAGGGCTTCAGTTGAAAGTATGAAAAAACCCGGGAAGGGAGGGACGAGGAACATTGTTTTTAAAATTAATGGTTATTTGATTAAAAGTTCCCTGGGAAAAAATATCTTTATTATTTTTTTATAAAAATAACTCTTTTTAAAATTACTTAAAATAACAAAAAATATTTATATTAAAAATAAATTACTTTTCAAGATAAAAATATAAAAATAACTTATTTTAAACATAAACATCCTGTAGACCCCCATTTAGGTCATTCTTTGCTGCAGTTGATTTTGCCACGTGGAAGAGCCTTGGCTAGCCACGTGTCGACTCCTGAGGGCCTGCTAGGGAATCATGGTAGTGACTTGAGAGAACCTATGAGGGTGTGACACCTATTAAGAAGGTTCTAAAAGGAGAATCTACTGGCCGTTAGAGGAGCAGAGGCTGCCAGCTGCATGGGGGTAGTGGAGGCTCGCAGCTGCAGGGAAGGTGGTGTCGTCTGACCATTGAGGATACTTTTAGCTGGCAGCGGCAGGGAGGTGAGAGAGAGGGCTGTCGTTAGAAGATATTTTGGAAGGGGATTCTGGCAGGGAGCGGGAAGAGAGGTCTGGATGGAGGTTTTCTTTCAGGTGAGAGACTTTTCTTTCTGAGAGTTAGGGTGGTATTCGATTGCTAGAAGGAGAGGTTGAAGAAGGTTGCCCGTGGAATTCCCAGACAGCCCTCAAGCTAGGTACGTTCTTGTTTCTCAATATGCTGTCTCATTCTTTATTGATTTATGAGCATAGCTTTGATTGTTTGCCGTGGACGTCAAGGGCCACAGGGTTGTTTCGATTGAGTATGCTTATTCATATATGATGCTATGCTTTGTCTCTCTCATGCATTTGATTTTCTTTTCTTCTGAAAGTGGTTGGATCCTCTTTGAACATGGTTTGGTTTTAACTTGTTATATTGAAGATTTCCAGATCATCCCCACTTGTATTAGTTCATAGCTATCACATGAAACGTGAGGCTATAGTTGCTCCGTTATGTTTTCCCTCATCTATACTCTGTTTTCATGGTTTGGTTCTTTTTCTTCTTTCCCCTGTTTTGATGCTTACCTATGGAGAGTTGTGCACGGTGAACGCAAGACATGAATATTTTTTGGGTGCTTATGGACATGAGGTCCTTTGAAAGATGAGTTCATAAAGCTCTCTCCCATCTCCTTCATGGGTAAATGCCTAAGCCTCCACCAGAAATTCCGAGAAGTTTTTTTGTGAATAAGATGGCAAGCATGCAACAATCTGTGCAGTGCGTACGATCCTTGTGGTTTGTGAAGCTCACATGGGTCACTCTGGATGTTGAAAGCAATGACCCTTCAAGCCATTGAAAATGACCAAGTGAATAAAGAAGGTTGGCATTAATGGGAAATATGGCACTCATTATGGAGATAGTTGGCATAATCAGATTGAGAAGATGAAAGTCAGTCGACGTAGCAAATGTTTATGTGAATTTTGAGGAAAGTATGCAGTGAAGATAAAAACTGTAGGGATTTGGGACTATAAGGTTTGTGGCAAATTAAAAGCAGGTAAAGCTGTCTTCGAACGACAAGCCGGCGGCGGCGAAACGCCTCTGCCATCACTGGAATCGCCAGCGCATTCACCTACTTCTGCCTCCACCCCTCGGCACCATCAAAACGAAGCTCTAGCTTCCAAGAGGCGGAATCCATTTCATGACACCTAATAACGATTGTGATGTAAGAGAGCATAACATGGAGAGCTTTCAGCTTTTGAGCTACTTCTGTTTCCCTTGGCCAGTGAATCATACATCCATAAGCCCAGACCGCAAGTTTGCTACTGTTGTTGGAAACCACCTTACATGGATGGCTGGTAGATTCCCACAACGGGAAGGTGGTGAGCTCTATGGAAGGTCATCTAGATTACCCTTTTGATTCAACTCAGCATCCAAGCGGGAACATCTTTGCGACAGGGACCCAGAACCAAACATGCCTGGTATGGGATGCAAGAAAAATGGAAACCATCATTGCAGTTCTCAAAGAAACTTGGATGCAATGCAATCAATATGCTTCTCATCAGACGGGCAGTTCATGATGGTGCCTACCCCTAGGCATACCAGATAGAACGGTGCTGTCTAGGCATCCTCCCCTGCGCACCTTGAGCTGTCTCCAAAGCTGTTCCACCCCTCAAACTGTTCAGACTCGCCATGTGTCTCAAAATCCGGCTCTGACTTCTTTAGTAAACTGAAAGTGATACGAAAGCTGAGGAAGCAATTGAGGAAAAGAGACGACATGATACTGGGGGTATATGATCAAATCATGGAATTGTAGAATTCATTGAGCTCTCAATTGTCCTATTCCTCACATCTGCAGCTGCAGCTTGATGTTGCAAACAGAGATCCGTTTGATTCTGAGAGAGAGGTCCAGAAGTTGAGAAAGACAATTCCAGATCACTGTGTTGGTCATGTGGGCTTCAATGAAAACTCCCCATCAGTCGGGACTTGCTCGTCTGAACCAAGAAACGGCTATGCAAATAGGTATCTCAACGGAGACGTCAACGTGGAGTCATCAGAAAAAGAAAGAGGAGACAATGAGAGGATTGAGGTGCTGGAAAAGGAAGTCAGAGAAGAGAAGGGTGTGAGGAAAATGATGGCATCAGCAACAGAGTTAAGAAAGCGATTTGGGTTTGCAACGACTGGGCTGATGGGTAAGACATATGTGATTGAAAAGTGAGTAGGGCCCATAACTCCATTATCTAATCTGGTAACTATTTAAATACCCCACTTTCTCTGCATGGCCACCTTTGGGGCCACGTACCATCTCCTATTTTATTACCCTTTATTTTCATGCCCTATTTCTTCAAATAATTCTCCAAATTCCTTTATTCAAATAACCTTTTGGATTTTAGTATTCTTTTATAAATTCAACTCCATATTTCCCTTCATCCTTAGAATATTGAGGTTCCAACAGTCTCACTTTCCAATAAAAATTTGCTGCCACTTTTCTTTATGGCAAGCAATTTTCACACTTCCTATATTTTTTAAAATGTTTTAAAATACGCATAGATTCAATTTCGTAATTCCGAATAATGGAATTTAGGGAATTAATTCATGCGAAAATAAACGGGCTTTGGTGGAGGGCCCTACATCAAAGAATTCTCTTTAAAATAAAAATCAATTTGAATGAACTGTGACATGTGATGACTTTTGTACTCGATTTAGTGACATGCGAGTTATGTTTATGCTCTTTATTGTACACTGACCCAATTTTTGTGATAGCACATTGATCGTTTAATGCTAAGGTACGCCCCGCTCTCACTTTGATCATTCTTCATTGAGTGTTTTGATTCTCACATGTGCATGATCATTTTCAATATCCATTGATTTACTCATCAATTGCCACATCAGCTTCATTTTATTAGTAGAGACCCGACTTTAGGGACTTAGAGGGGTGCTACGGTCTTTACCGTACCTTCCCGATAAGTAACCTGACCCCCGAACCCGATCCGGTTTTTCGTAGACCAACCTTTTCCAAAACAAGGAGTCGCACTTAGGGTTTTTCTTTCTTATTTTGTTTACCCTTTTAAAAATAAAACAAAAATAAGTGGCGACTCCAAGTCATTTTTCAAACAATGAATAAAAATCAATTTTTTAAATAAAAATCGAGCTCACCATCGAGTGGGAAACGCATGAGCCGAAATGCGGGGTCCACACATCCTTAATTATTTCAAGTATTTATAATATATTTAAAAAAAATTATTTTTTTATAAGCACGTTTTTATCTACAGAAAGATGTATTCATTATATTTTGGTATCAATCATCAATGAGTTATTTGAAACATAAGCATGGGTCAAAATAATTATCAAATTTTAAAAATAACAATTTTTTTTTTAATTCTGTTGAGAAATTGTCATAAAAATATTCCAAGACAAAACAAAAATGTTAAGAAAAATAAATTTTTCATATTTGATTGTACTATAAGATATATTAATGAAAATCAAATATGATTAAAATTAATTAAAAACTAATGCATTTTCAAATTATTTAATTTTTATATTAAAGAGTTAAAATTAAAAAAATCATAATAAATATATAAAATAAATTTATTGACTTTAAATCTATTTTTAATTTTTCTTTCACTTTTTCATTCCTTCTATTTTTTTCTCTTTTTCTTTTCCTCGTATTTTCCAAAAAAAATTCCAAGAATTAAAAGTAGCCTAAATGATAAAAAAGAGGAATCAAAATAATTAATCATAGTAGGGGCAAAAGGCAATTAAATTAAAAGTAGAAAATTAACATTTTTACAAAAATAAAATTATATGAATATGATAGAAAGGTAACCAAAAAAGGTCAAAATGATCTTCAGCTTTTCTTTTAAGCCTCAGACAAAAACTGTGCTGATAACCTCTTTCAGATTCCTGCAGCCCACAATCTCAATGTTCATATCCTCAAGAGTTGGTAGAGATTTTTCAGCTGCTTTTGGGACTATGCATTTTTTGTATCCCAGTTTCGCTACTGTGTTCACCCTTTTCTCTATTCTGGGTACCTGCAGAAGATGAAAATGATCACCAACAGTCTCTTTCCAAAAAAAATATATACGTCGAAGGCGAAAGATTTTCTGCATTAAGCAGCATTAAGATGATCAAAACACGAACAATGAATGTGATGTGGATAAAGCATACAATTTCTCGTGTCAGTTTTTGTTGTAGTATGTGACTCATATTTGAGCGAAAGACATATGGAGAAAAAGGGGCAAATCCCGCTGCTCCACTCCGTTCCACTCTGCTTTGCTCCGGCATTTGTCATTCAGACTTGTACTTCTTTTGTTGTGAGGTGAACGATAGGTTGGGGGTGCAGGGCAATGCCCCTGTGGTAAGTTTCAAGGGTATTTTTGGAATTTCATTTTTAAGGGTCAGTATAAATACCATTTTATGTAACCCTAATTTTAACATAGTGAAAATCCTGTCCCTATGGATATAGGCAATTAGCGGAATCACGTTAAATCTTCGCCTTCGTCTTTCTCGTTTTTCTATTTTTCGCCATTAGTCATTGCACGGAATCCAACAGTTTTGGAAGGAATAGGGTTGAATACCATTGAAGGCTGTAAACAAGCTGTGTTTGAAGGAGCTTTACCCAGCTCAATCATAATAAAGGTTTAGGCTCAGCTTTACTCAGCCTCCTTCGAGTTTTGGGGGAATCAGGCTTACTGAGCATGTAGTGAATTTGGTTGGTGAGACTGGCCAGGCAAAGGCCGAGCTTGGCTTTATTGAGCTGATGAGTCATTTCAGTCTAATATGTGATCAACACAGCCTCACAGAAAAGTACATAAATACATGCGTAGGTGATGCAAGTTATGCTTAAGAGCGAAGCTTCAGGAGACCAAATTCCTAAGCTTGGTTTGTGAGTATTTCATGGACTGATGAAATTCACCCTTTCAAAAGCATTATTTACTATATGATTCTCTAAAACAGTGTACAAACTTCCAAAAACCAGTGAGGGAATCAATTAAAAGGTACTATAAAACTAGCTCACTTCTTAAATCAGTTCAGGATCAAGGAAAAATATGCATACCGTGCGAAGCTCACCACCAAGGCCGATCTCTCCAATGAATGCAATGCCATTGGGAATAGGAAACTCGAAGAAGCTGAAGAAAACAAAGTTTGTTCATTGATTTATACAACAAAGAAAAGTAGTGAATTCATCATTGGAGGGGATTAAAGAAGGAAGAGATGAAAGAAAAGAAAAGCAGGGCAGGGGAATTTTGTTACACCCCCATGTAATATTTATCGAACTTCAAGACTACAGAAGGGAAAAGACATTGAGAACAAACATAACATTAACCTATATTTAGCATGCAGATAGAAGTTATAACCAGTTGATAACAGTAGATGATGTGAAATTAAATGATAGAGCACATGCCTGCTGCAAATGGCAGCTGCTACAGCAAGATCCCCAGCAGTCTCTGCCAGTGTCACGCCACTTACAACATTTAAGAAGATGCCCTGTGATAAGAAAGGGGAAAAGGAAACCACTTTAAGTTGAGGGGCATAACCAATGATATGAGCAGGGGATTAAAATAACTGTAGTAACCATCATTGGTAGTTGGTTGAATCAATGGTATAACAGATATGAAAGGTCAGGAAGAAGTGATGTTAAAAATGTATTTATGGCCCTTACTGATAATTCTTACTAAATTCGAAAGGCTAAATAATGGGGAAATATTAATTTACATTTTCTTGGAGCTTCAGACCAGCTTGTTTCATGAGAACCTAACAGATAAAGAGATCAAAGGGTCAGTTATTACATCATATTTAAGGAATACAAAAGCATCTTCAGCTGCAAATAAACACAATGTCACCTCAAAGATTTCAACCAAAAAAAAAGAAACAAGATGGAAAAAAACAAAGCAAAATCTGAAATAATTAATTGAAGATGGGGTTAACCTCTATTTGGCTGCTGGGAATTCGGAGGAAAAGACAAGAAGATAATATTCTGAATATTAAGTTCAATATTGAAAAAGGGCCTTTTCATTGAAACAAACTGCTGGAAAGCTACTAATGGTGTTGCTGCTTCAGTTTCTCTGTTTCTTCCATCTCTGTGTTGGAGAGTGAGAACATAAGGGCCCTTGTTTTAAACAGAAGGATTCTTCAGACACTTGTCCTGTCTAGAGGAAGAGAACTGGTGTTCCACTTTTTCTGGAAATCCTTCCATTAATGAGTTTACTCCGTGTGATCATTGATAGTTGCTTATCTTGGTTCATATGTGGTTTTTAGGCCATTTGAATTCACCCTAGAATAGCCATTATGGACTAATATTATGAGACAATGGGCTTTTATTTTGTCTCACTCATGGACCTTTCACCCATTATTTGGCACCCATTAGGCTATCTGGACGCCTTCAAGCCATTCAGGAGGCCAAATTATGCCATTACAACCCGAGTCACAGTGGTGGCTCTTTTTGAGCCATCTGAGAGAGGCAAGGCCATTATGGCCATCAAAACTAGGCTCCTAGCAATCGTTCAAACTCTATCTCCCACCTTGGATGAAGGAATCTCCTATTTTACTGATAATCACAGCTCCAAAATTGTGATTACATGCTTCTCAAGTAGAAGCTTGTGAAACCTGTGGTTCTCTTGTGACAATTACATCACCTGACCTCATGATATGAACTCAAGCCAGCTTAAGGAAAATTCAACATGCATAGGAGGAATTGTAGATCTATGGGAAGAAGATGAGAGCATTCTGATTGTGAAGTAATAGTAGGAAACAAATATACCAAAGAATTTAACAGCATGGCTATATTATTCCCCGATATCTACAGAAATTTGTTGAATTTAAACTGAAAAGAGAAAAATAAAAGGAGCGCCTAGCATCAATGCAAAAGGTATAGTAAAATATTTAAACAATTACTCACCGGAATAATCATTTCAGCTCTCCTCACTGGAACTGGAACCCCTTTAACTTGCCTTGCAAATATTATTCCAGATAGACATAACGCCTACATAGAGAATTTATAACCGTAAATTCAGTAATATAATACGGACAAAAGTATTACTATCCTAAGGTTCTTCCCTTACAAACAGTTCAGAAGAAATATTGAAGCCCAAAAGGCCTCTAAATATGATTATGTTGTTCTCTCTGCACAAACAAATCCTGAAGAAAAGAAATGCATCAATTTGTCAGTCTAAATCAATGAGAGCTTAACTAGCAATTTGATGCCTGTAAATGAATTTTTTATAATAGTGGTGGAACTCAGGGTACTTTGAAAGCATCAATATGCACCAAATTTTTTTGCCATATTTGCTAGAAAGGAAATTATATTATCTAACTCTGGCATCACTAATCTGCAGACAAGCAAAGAACACCGGAATTTTCCAAAACAATTAAAAATTGATCATTAATCTGATTGCAAAGTGCAAGTTTATCTTCAACATAATACCATTCCTATATGGATTAGAAAACAATTTCATTCGACTCATTCAGTTGGCAATGACTATTTGTGTTTATAGGAAATAAAAAATCAAAGAACCACCTGAATTTCCAGGAGAAAAGATCGAGATCCATCCATAATTACAGCAACTGCAAGTCCAGCTAAAATCTCCGAATCTGAGTTCCGCTCACTTAAGAACAGCTCACTGGGGTTTGAAACAACTTGCAGTCCCAATTGTGTCATTTCAAACACTCCAAGCTGACAGAAAGAAGTAATCTACCATCAATAAAAACAATAGAGTATATATATTCCTGATTGTTACATTCATCATGGGTTAAGAAAAATAATAGAGTCCAATTATCTATATCCTACATTTTTGGTTTTGGATACGCTTCCCATATCAAATCCAACAAAATACAAGGAGGGTTGTATAATTTTTTCCCATGAATGACCCAAAAACAAAAAGGAAAGAAAGAAGGAAAAAGAAAAGGACCTGCTTGCTCCATTTTCTATGTTCTAAAACACATTTGGGTTAAAAAGGTAGCAGATAACATTGAAAGTGGAGAACCCAAAATATTCTTTGCTTATAATTTTTATTTGCCTTCTTGTTTAATAACTAACAGCAAAACTAGCACAAGTACTTGGCATGGGGCATATTTGAGCTAATTATAAGCTTTAAATAAGAAGAGAGATGAAAATTTTTCAGGGGAAAGAATTACCATAAACTCCTTTTCAACAAAGAAATTCAAATTCCCATTCCCATAGGGTTTACTAGGTTGACAAGATAAAACAAAATTAACAAAGATGGAAAATTGTTTCCCAGAATGCAGGAGACATTAGCAATACTAATTCTGAAATTAAAGGTTCAGTAATCACAAAACTTGGAAGAAAAAACAGTTAACTTGGAAGAAATTCTTTTTCTTTTTTTTTTTAGGCATAGGAATTTATACTAAAGGCCCCTAACAAAAGATGGGGTGCAGTCCACATACACAAGAGGTATGCAAAGAGCCCATAAGAGCACACATGAACATGGCTGAATGCTAAAGATTAATAAAATATATGGCACTAATACAATTAATACCTCATCAGTGGACCCAAACCGATTCTTCACAGTCCGAAGCAATCGATGAGATGAGTGCTTCTCCCCCTGTGGGACAATATAAAATGTTATATGGTAAATAAAGCGCATCAAGAAAATTAAATAAACTTCAAAAGATGGTCTAAGATTAAAAGTATGGAAACATCATCTTTCTCCCTTTTTTCCCCTCATTGTGGTTATTATGTTTCCAGTTATTATTATTGCTCTTGTCAATGTTTTCAGTAAGTCCCAAGTTCTTCCAATAGAGAAATTTCAGAAATATTCAGTATTATGTCTAAGATGATCAACTGAATGCAGAGCATATACAGCAGAAATCTTAGATGCATCCCAAGGCACAAGATCTCATGATATCTCCAATTGATATATTAACTTGATAGCATCTAGGATAACCAAGGAATGTAGCACTTTAATAAGATAAAAATTTACAAGGAGTAGACAAAAGCTTAGGTCTGTTTGGTAATTGTTTTCAAAAACAGTTTTCTGTTCTTCAGAACAAAAATAGGGAAAACATGTTTGATAATAAAAAATAGAAAATAGTTTTTTGCTCTTAAAAACAGAAAACGGGATGATTTCAAAGAACATTGTTTAATTGTTTTCCATTGTTTTCACTTGTTTTCTGACGACTATTTAAAAATTAATTACACAAATATAAATAATGATTAAAAATAAAGCCCTGCGTATAAAGTTATTTTTGAAAATCTATTAAAAAATATGGGAAACAAATTAAAAATACCTCAAGTTCCCAAACAAACATTTGTTCCACAAAACATTAGAGAACGGTTTTCAAAATTATTCTCAAAAATTATTTTCTATAACAATTTTTGAAAATAGTTACCAAACAAGACCTTCAATGGTAACAAAGAAAGGTAGCCTGTAATTTAACCAAGTACCATATTTAGCAACTATCCAGGAAAAGAAAATACAACAAAATACCAACTTCAATATATAAAACAACATCAACAATGTGCTCCAAGACACGAGGCCCGGCTATGTCTCCAGATTTTGTCACATGTCCAATCTGAAATACACAAAAACAAGAGTAAGGGTAGCTACATTCAGACCAAGAGAGAGAAAGATAGAGAGAGGAGCAACAACAAAACAAAAAATGACAATATGCAGAAAATAATCAGAAGGATTTGTCTAGTAGCATTTAAGTCACTATTAATCAATACTGCTAAAAAGAAGAAAAAACAAAGAGAAGTTCTAAAAATTGGAGAAAAGGCTAAGGCTTTCCATTTATTGACATGAAAAAAATGCCGAAAATATACACTGAAAGAACTATTTCATCCACTCTACCCTGAAATCAATTCTTTTCAACAGCTAGAGTAGAAACGTGCAATTTACATGGACCACACCTCCATATTCGATTTAGAAATAAGCACCCGAAGGTCAATCCTTTTGAATTCAAACCCCCTTTGTTCTTACTATCATATCCAAATTTTTCTCCCTCCTACAAACGTATTGTTGGAAGATCTACATTTCAGGCTTCCTCACAATAAACCTCAGCCTACAACCACAAGCTAAAACTTTCACCATGATCTTAAACAAACTTCCCAAAAAACTTAAAAAGCAGAACTACATAATATTTACTGCCCCTCTATTTTCTAGGATTGATAAACAAATTAAGCATTCAAACCCTTCTCAAAACTACATCTCCCTCTAAACTCCAGCCATCTGAAGCAATGATATGATTACAACCAGAAAAGGGCTAGAAGGTAGTCTAGCAGGATAATGCATGCTCAACCATATTCCAATCTGAGTTATGAGTTCAAAACAGTTGAAAAAGGGGAAATAGGATGTTGACCAGACCCCAGGTATCATATACTAACCAAAAACACAGGGATGTTAGTCTTCTTAGCAAAACGCAGCAAGGTTGATGTGCATTCCTTCACCTGTCAAAAATCAAGGCAATGTTAGCACATGCTATAGTCCTGAAAGTACCATATAGTATCATCTCTATATACATTTGATACTTTCTGATTTTGCTGTGGAAATAGAATTCAGGTCCTCAAACTAGAAAAGAGTATCTTTAAAAAGAAAAAGCAAAAGAGAATAGACAAAAAAAAAAAAAAAAATGTGCCTTCTTAAAAAGCAAACCTTTTGGATGTTGAACAACATAAAACAGGGAAGGCATAAGAAAATGAATCCCACACAGAATTATATTAAAAGCAAGAGGACCTAGAAACATTCATAAAGCAAATAAATATGTTATTTTAAGAATAAGAAAGCCTTAGTACTATATCATCCCAAAAGGAGCAACACAAGCAGCCTATGTCCAGCATTCTAAGCTAATCTGATTTCCCACTTTAATAAGTAAAGAGTTCATAAAATTTGACCTGCAAGAGACCTCCTGCACTTCCAGTGACTCCTTTCAAATATACAGTTTGAATGGAATCAACAACTAGAGCCCTAGGGGAAAGATGATGAACTTGTCCTAGTATGTCCTAAAAGAAAGAAAAACATCAATCATATTAGGCTCCATAAGCAATATCACATATATGAGCCAAAAAGAAAAAAGGAGAGAAAAATTAGCATATTTCCATCACCATGCACCTCAATATCAGTACTTGAATATAAGAAAAGGTCTTCTGTTTCAATCCTCATGCGGTCAGCTCTATTTCCAATTTGTTCAACGCTCTGCCATGGAGAAGATGACAAAGTGATTTGATTGCATGTTAAGTTAAAGATTTATGTTCGTTTACATGACAAATTTCAAGTTCTAGAAACTATATAAAAATGAAAAATAAAATCAAATTATATTTCAAAACATCCGTAGCCATACTCCTAATATAAAATGAAGAAGTCGCCAAAACCTTCAAATTGTTAATCAGGAAAAAAAGAAAAAAAAAAAACATTTAAGTAATTCCATATAATAATGGCATCATGAAAAACTCCAAACCCCTCAAAATTCTTGATGTCCTAAAATCACTTAGTAAGCATTATTGAAAACATTCACAATTGAAATAATAAAAATACGGGAACAAAATCATAGAAAAGTTTTAAATGCCATTAAAGGATGAAAACTTTCATTGTCATGTGCTGCTCAATGGGCCTTACTATAAAGCTTTATTTGGATCATGAAAAGTTAAGGAGAGGATGAGGAAAAGAAAATAAGGAGGAAAAAGGAGACAGAAAATATGAAGGAAGATGAAAAAATAAATTTAAGTTCATTAAATTTTTTCCCTCATATTTCCCCAAGTTTGTTTCTTTATTGAAAGAATGAAGAATTTGAAAATATATGTCTTCAAATAATATTTATTATAATTTATGTCCTTTGTAATTTTCAAGGCAAACTAACCAAGAGAATTTGAGATTCCTTCCATTCCCTTTTTTTCTCCCTACTAGTTTCAGAGATTCAAATAGAACATAAGAAATGAACAATGACGTAAAATAAAATGCCAAACAAAAATTAGAAAGCAGGTAAATGAGTAACAAGATATGAAAATAGCATAGCTTTAAGAACAAGAATCTGGCTCAAGAAACACTAACCTCTTCACCAGATACATACACAACTGGACTTGATCGATCAATATCATGCCCTTCAGCTATTATTGCAGCAATCTTCAATTTCAAATGTAAGATTTGATAACAACAGAGAATTAATATAGAGGAGAGGATTACAATTGAATAAAAATATAGAAATCTATATTTTACCTGTAACAACAACGTACTCTTGCCAGCACCAGGGTCACCCCCAACCAAAACCAAAGAACCTACAAACCCAGAAAGATCCACATTTAAAATAAATTTTTAACTATTCAGCATACTGGAATAGCAGAGTAGGATTTCTAATACTTGGGCAGAGGCATTAAAGACAGATAATTTTTTAAGCATAGGACGATTGATATACAGCATGCAGCATGGTTTTCACACAGAAACAGCCTAAAAGTAATCTCAAACTACATGAGAATCATTCAATAGTAAAACTTACATGAAAAATCAGACATATGTCAACACATATAGTATAACTAGAAAAACAGAACCAACCTGGAACAAGACCACCACCAAGCACCCTAGCAACTTCAGATCCAAAGGGCCCATGCCTAATATCAAACAAACTAATATTAACTTTCTGTAAAGCATCACAAGGAAATAAAATGAGCAAAAATGACCAATAATTTGATCTTCAATGATTAAACACTTCAGTAAAACTGATTTCTTCGTGGAGAAAACTTAGCTGCAATCAGTTGGTGAGTACTAAACAGTTAGTTTACTTAGTTTAAAGATCTTAGAGTTCCCTCAGTTACTCTGTTGTCTATATGCCATTTTCATCAGTCCAATTTGTTCCTAATTGATATTTACTCAAACCGTAGATAGTTGCCAAACAAACAAGAATTCCCGTAGATATTAAAAACAACTAAATCCTTCATCTGGCTGCTTTGAAAAAAGAGGCTAAAAACCTTTGAATCTTACATGCTCCATTACTTGAGAACATAGAAAATGAAATATATTTATTTATTGAAATCTAATACACGCATTTGCATTTGCTGGGTTAGCTTTCCACAAACAAAACCAAAATAAATAAAATCCTAACACTCAAAAATTCAAAATCTTATTTTCTTCTCTTTCTTTTTATCCATTTCCTCAGCAGCTAAATGTAAGGCACCAAATGAAAAACCGAAAGAGGAAGAACTCACAAGGGAATCCTCCAATTCAACTGATTAATCCCCCGGTTCACATCCGTCAATCTCTGAGGCTGCGTCTCAGTGGGTTGCTGGGGTAACCACGATCGAACCACATTCTCCGACACCTCAAACCCGCTCGCCCTCGAGCCACCAATGCCGCTTTCCCCTTCTGAAAACTGCTTCATTGTACCCACTTTATTGCACTCCCTACACGCCCCCCACCAGTGCCCATCCGAATGCCCACAGTCGGAACACACCCAGAATACCTTACTCTTCCTCTTCTTCCTACTCCTCACAACACCGCCATCGCTCGAAGCTGGCACATACCTACCACCCAATCTCGCCTTCCCCACACTCCCGTAACCCCTTTTTTCCGAAACCTCGTTCCTTTCAGCTGCACTTTTCGACTCAGATTCTTGTATGTCACTGTACTGACTGCCTTCCGTATTGAACACAGTCCAAGTTCTAGGTCTGCTTGAATTGGTTTCTCCATCAGGTGAGCTTGAACTGCTCCCGATACCTGGAGAATCAGCGTCAAGGCTCGTTGATTCTTCGCTGCGCCGGTGGTTGGTGCAACGGAAATGGCGGGAAAATTTGTGGTTTTGGTGAGATTGGAAGGAGATGAGAGGAGAGGGAGATATGGGTATGTGTTTTTTTGGACTGAGGAGGTGTCTTCGGGTGTAGAATGTTGTGAGAGCTCGCATGTTTGCATGGGACAAATAGAGGGTCTCAATTGAAGTATGAAAAAAAAAAACCCGAGAAGAGTGCACGAGGAACCTTGTCGTTTTTATCCTAGAAACGGAAACAAACGGCCGCACCTGAAGGGAACGGAGGAATTGAAACGACACTGTTTTGAAACATCATCTTCCTTTATTCTCCTTATTAAAATTAATTTCTCAGGATGTTCATTGCGTTAAGTATTAATTGTTAGAACTAAAAAGCCTTGAGTTTTCTTTTCTTAGAAGTTAAGTTTCCTTTTATTAAATGTTTTGATTCATTTTCCCATAACAAATTAAATTAGATTCATTTTGATATTCACTGTTTCATTAATATAAGGGACAATTGTGTTTTGGACCCAATTGAACCCGAAAATTAAGATTTGACCTATAAGAGTTACATAATTGATGAGAAGGATATAAAATGTGAAGAGACCAATATACCCTTTAAAAACTATTTTGAGTATTTTCTACCATAATGTTTGACAAACTTTTTAATTTTTTTTTATAATAATTATTCTGAAAATTTATTATTTTTAGAAAACTAATTTTTTTTAAATGTATTATTTTAAAAAATAAATTTGACATATTTTTAGTTATTTTTTATATACACAATTTTAAAAACATATATTTTTCAAGATGTTTGATTTTTAAATAATAATAATAATAATTTATTTTTATTTTTTTGGAAAATGGTGTATTTTTTTTCCAAATCACTAAATTAAATTAAATTTTATTGAGGTTTAAAAAATGAATAAAATTTAAATTAATGTTTTCCTACTCTTTTTTTTTCATAGTCAATAAAAATCATTTTTTGAAAGATAAAATATTTATATCATTCTTCTCAATTTTCATAGTTTTTCTAGGTCATGAGCTTAAATGATGAACTTATATGAACTAAACCTTAATTTTTTGGTCCAACCAGGTCCAAAACACAATTGTCCCTTAATAGAATGAACGATAAAATCATTTTCATATCCATCACTAAAGACTTCAAGAATGAAGGAATTCAAGACAATCAGTAAATGTTTGTTTTTTCAACTTTTTGCAGAAAAATTTGCTTTCAAAATTTAGAGTGTTTTTTTTTTTTTTTTCATAACTTAGAGTTCATTTGTTTTTTTTTTTTAACTTTTTACTAAAAACAATTTGCTTTTAGACTTTAAATTATTAGTTTTCCTTTTTTTTTTTATAACTTATTATAAACTTTTTGCTAAATAGAAAAAAACCAAAATATTTAGTTTATTCTAAATGGAAAAAATAATATGTTGATTTTTTTTACTTTTTAATGTTTAATAAAAATAAAATATTAAAAAAACAAACAACCTAATATTTAATACTATTAAGTATTAAAGTTCTATTTATAATTAAGTAAAAATATAAATACCAACTTATTATAAAACTTTTTGTTGAATAGAAAAGGTCAAAATATTTTATTTTTTAAATAGAAAAAATAATATGTTGGTTTTTATTTATTTTTTAATATTTAATATAAATAAAATATTTTAAAAAATCGAATGAATCTAATATTTAACACTATTAAGTATTAAAATTCTATTTATAATTAAGTAAAAAAAAAAAAAAACAAATACCACCTTACTTAAAGAACTTCAAACCATATTAAAGTCAAAAGTATTAATCAAGTTATAGTTTTACTCTTTTTTGTATATCCATTTAAGTTCAATATTAAACATGAAACGAAATTATTTTTCTAACGTTAATCTCACCACACACCTTCCAAATTGTTGTAGGTCCACGTGAGATAATAACCATTTAATAAAAAATATCCCTAATTATATTAAAATGGTTTTAAAAATTATAATTTTAGGAGAAATTGACTTTTAACTCACTAATATGAAAAATAGAACCTCGGATTTTTTTAAATTATATTATTTTCATCTATTTTAAAATAATTTAATCATCTAATTATTCTCTAAGATGCCTATTTTACTTGTCATATTATCGATATCAATTAACAATTAAATTCTATCGTATAAATATTTTCCCTCATTTTAGACTTATTATTATTTTTTTATTATTATTTGAGAATTTTTTTCCTCGAAAAATAAACACATTTTTAAAAAAATTGAGACTTCTTTTTTTCTCTATAGACAAACATCGAATAGCAAAAGTGAGGTAGTTTGAAGAGTGTGGATATTAGAAATAGTGAAAAAAAAATCTCAAATAATGAAAATAATTATAAGACAAGGAATGAAAACATTTATGTGGAAGAGTCTATTGTCAATTAATATTAATAATATGATAAGTAAAATGGGTATTTTATAGAATAATTAAATGATTTATTAAAAAGTGCATATATTTCAAATTATTTTTAAATGAACAAAAATAATACAAATTTAAAAAATTTTAAGTTTTTTTTTTCATTTATTTTCATATTAATGAATCAAAACCCACTTTTTCCATAATTTTACTTTATAACTATTCAAGTTAAAATCATTTTTTTTATAAGACGAGTTTAGTATAAATTAATAATCTATACTTCTATTAAAATCTCATTTTGAAAATGCAATTTCACTATGTAAAATCGTTTTTTTGAAACAACGATTTTAAAAATGTTATATTTTTTTTCAAACATTTTATAATTATTTATTTATTTTTTATTTTTTAATAATATCATGCAACAAAGATTCAAAGTGGTCCAATGGCAATAACTTGTGTTGCATTCTTCTCTTTAATGCTTCTCATTACTCTTCCTTGTACATTTTCCATGACTCAAGCTCAACCCCTTGTTTTCATACTTGGTTCCCAAGATTTTGCGTCTATAAATTTTCACGCGTACAATACTGGGAGCCAACCACCTGTGAGCCCATCTTCATTTCTAATTCATCGACTGTATTAATTGTAAGGCAGGTCAATGGTTGAGTGGGCTGCTCAATATTGATTATGTTGCCCCCATTAAAAAAACCTTATTAATTTCTTACTTACCCACCATGCAAACCGTGTTTGGACTCTTTTAAAATATGATCTATGACAACTAGAGACATCAATGGGATGGACTCGGGTATGGTCGGGTCACCCTTATCCCAACCCTTTTTTTATTAATTGAATATATCCTTACACTTAAGAACGATAAAAGAATTCATTGAATTAGGTACTGAGAGTGATAATCAAAATCGTAGAAAGGGGATGATAATTTTTTATAAACGTGAAACAAAGGAGGGGAAAAATAGGGCAAGACCAGGGATGACAATAGGGTGAGTTCAACACGGTCATCCCATCCCAATCTCACCTTATTTATTCAAAATTATTCTCATTTTTGTCACGTTAAAAAAATTAAATGGGATGGGTAGGGTGGGTTTGCAAATTTCTCATATATGTCCGACCTCCCCGCCCTATTTAACATTTTTTTTAAAAATCATTTTTAAAATTTTAATTACATTAAAATAAATATTATATATATTTTTTTATAAAAAGTAATTTATTATTATTTTATTAAATAGGAAACTAAAAATAAAAATAAATTTATATATAATTGTAATAGGTCAAGATAAGACAAGGTAATACACAAACCTGCTTTGAACCCATCTTTCGTTTTTTTTAAAAACTTCAAATTTGTTCATTTAAATTTCGAATGTCTAATTAGAGGTAAGATAATACAAAAAAAAAAAAGAAACTCACCTCATTATCACCCCTAAACAGGACGTGGATCCTATTCCCAACCCAAATTTACCCTAAACAGGACGTGGATCCTATTCCCAACCCAAATTTATACCATATCTAATTTAAGATCAAAACGAGACGAGAATGGAGAATAAATTTGCAAGCGAAAACTCGTCTATTCACATCACTATTCACACTAGTTCAAAAAACCAAATAAGATAAGATATAAAACCCAATTTTTTTTGTTGTTATGTTTTATTGTATTTAAAAATATTTGACACATCAACTTGTATTTTTATCATACATGCACTAAAAAAAGAAAAATTAAATTAAATTAAATTCATTTTGACTTGTACAAATCTTACTGTATGGTTTATAAAAATATGCACACATTCAAGTAGTTGGGCCAAACCAATAATAAAAGGCTGTCGACACCTCAGCTACATGTCTCTTTATATTATAGTTGGCATATGCATGTGAAAGTTGCTACCATCATTCAATTAATTATTTATAGTCGAAACTTCCTTTATTTATCTTATTGTTTTCAGGCCACGTGTACGAATCACCACCCTACTCCCTACCAACTCATCATCAAACCGAAAAAATGGGCTAACTTCATAAATTAGTTAGGTGAAGCCGTGAAGGGAGGTTTAGGAAGCAATTTTGAAAATTTTCCGATAAAAGTTTGATTTCCATCCAACTTTAAATCTGGATCGTTCAATGTAGAGCATACACTAAACCAAAGTTTTGGGTAAAAATGATTTATTTAAAATAAAATTTTCATAAAATAAATTTTAAATTAGTGCGTCTTATCCGCATAGATATCTATGTCATATAATTATAATTGATAACTATGATTTTGAATTTTTTTTAAATGGTTAAAATCATAATTGGTGAGTACGGCTTAAACCCGTAATCACTAAGAGTTTAAGTTTAAATTTAAAACAATAGTCATCATCTATAATTTTATGTTTTAAAAATTTTGACAAAAAAATAAATAAATTCCCAAGTCACATGGATATCCAAATGGCCAAGACGCATTAATTTAGGAATTATTTTGGTAGAAGGTATAGCGTGGGAAGGTTTTTTTTGCTAAAAACTCAAATGCATATACTGATAAATGAAATTATGGTATAAAAATACAAATAAATAGAATTAAAATATCGATTATAAGACTTAAAGTTTGAGATGTGTTTGTGACATCACTTGACTAATAATACCTTTTCAATATTTATAAAAAGAACATATTTTAATTAGGTAGGTAAATGCTGAAAGTTCTATAAATAATTTTTTTTAGAGATTCTATAAAATATAATAAAAAAGAATTTTAAATGTTACATTAAACATTTTTTTTTAGTTTCAATGTTTAATCTCAACTAGAAATGATAATGAAATGAGTTTTCTTAGACATCCACTCCACCCTGCCCATAATGAAAGGAATTTGAAATTTAAATAAATGGGTTTGAGATTTCATTTAAAATGGAGGACGGTTTAGGACAAATTTAGGTGTTATCTTATTCCACCTCAATTATATATAAAATTAATTTAATTAATATTTATTTTCTTGTTTTTAATATATAGATAATAATAATAGTAATAATTGAAAATAAGTTATAAAAAAATATATAATAATTTAATTATTTATAAAATATATTTATTTTAATGTAATTATAAAATTAAGAAATTTTAAAAAAATATTTTAAAAAAATTAAATGAGTTCCGACTGGACGAGTATGAGAATTTCTCATATCTGCACGCCCCAACTCAACCTATTTAGTTTTTTAATCGGACAATGATGAAAATTATTTTAAATAAATAAATAAATAAAGTGGGGTAACCATTTTTGTACAATTAATGTTTTCTACAGATAGAGACATACATAGAGTTGAACATAGTAAAATAACATCAGCTAATCAATCGTATCATTCGGATAAGGACGACCTGTTCAAACACACCCGATTACCATCCTTAATCTCAATTAAATATGAATAATATAATGAAAAAAATATTAAAATATAAAAACAATATGAAAAGAATCTAAAATTTGATTTGACAATCTTTGTTAATAACTTCAAGAAAGTTGGATGATATCAACCTGTTTTAAATAATTTGCTTATATCTGAGGATGATGTCACCCTTAAATATTCTATGATAGGTGACGTGTCACTAATAATTTATTAACCCTAACCTAAAAGGGCAAAAAGGTAAAAAAAGAAAAATACAAGTAAATTAATTTTTCTTAATGTTAATGCAAAGAAAGAAAGAAATTGATGACAAGAAATACTATAGGTTAAAATTTATGATAAGATATGGGTTGTAATTATCTATTTCTTCTCTCACACAACCAAAAGAATTTTTTTCCCACTTTGTCTGCCACATGAAAAAGAAATTCCATGAAAAGAAAATTCAGAAAATTTTAGGAATAAATAAAAGAAAGTAAAGGGTGAGTGCATATCCCACTCATGATTTTAATAAGATGCCATTTGATGAGTCAGATTCCAAAGTCAGATAATAACGGCATGTTTGGATCTGTATAATGTTGATAATTGATATAGCCACTTCCTATAATTGGACTGGAAAATCTACTTTCCCTGGATTCATTTGCCCAATATTTCAATTTCCACCAAACAGAAGTTGGAAAATTGGAAACGGGTCATGCCTGGTAACCCGGATGACCCATACCCACCCAAACAGGGAAAAAGAAATGGAGGGAAAACAGGTCATCCATCCATTTGTTTCCAAACAAGCCCCAGAAATTACAAGTCTCCAAATTTCGAATCCATGGTTTGGTGTCTTTACTCATTATTACAGAATGTGACTTTCTCTCTTTCTCTGTCTCTTCTTTCTCGTGGTTGATCCCCATACTGCTCATTTTCTCATGTTCACTCACATAGTCACATCTCACAATCTGCTTTTTTCTCTCTAGAATTTTCTCTCTTTTTTGTTTTTTCTTACCTAATTTTCCCATGACATAAGACAAAATTGATGCCCAGGTTTGATTGTGGAGGGACTTTTTAATTTTATGTAAGGGTTTTCTTGTGCAACTGTTTCAGGCCTGAGACAGCATAAGAAACGGAACGAAAACCCAGTTGTAGTTGCGTAAGATCGACACTCTTCTCCGCAAATCAAGCTCTCTCGCTCTCTCGCTCTCTCGCTATCTCCGTTGTGGGTTTTGGTTTTCTGTTGCAGTTCTTTATTTTTATCAATCATTCAATCCATATGAGAAACGCTCTGTCCAGGGGTGAGTCCTGTTTTTTTCTCTACCTAAAATCAGCAGAAGCTGCAAAGGGTTTTGGGTTATTCTGGGTTTTATTGTTTCGTTGTGGCTTTATCTGATATGGGTCGTTTGAATTTTGTTGGTTTTGGGTATGTAGATGGAGGATGACGAAGAAGAAGACCCGGGATTTGTCTCACGAGATTTTGTACTTTCTCTGTGGGTTCCTGGATATAGCTAGAAATTGAGGTTTGTGATGGCAATCGTGGGAGAGAAGAAAGATGTAAGGCCTCTTCTGCTGCAACTTGGGGTGGCTTTAGCTCTCTCGTTTGCTGGATTTCTCTATTCTCGCTTCAAAACGAAGCGGATCGGACCCTCCCAGCCTCCACCGTCCCCTCAATCTTCAGGTTCGCAGTTTCGCCTTTATTGGTCTGTGTTTTGTTGATTTGTATCTGGGTTTTGTTTTTAATCCACGTTGTGATTGTATATGAATTCAGATTGTGGGAGTGGAGTTGATTTGGGAGGAGATAGAGCTGGGCTCAGAGATGGTCTTCGTGCCTTACAGACAACACCCAGTTCCTGTAATATTGCTCCAATTGCAGCTGAAAAATATGTAAGATTATTCAGTTCCCAAATTTGAATTTGTGCTTGGTAGATGGGTGTAGTTTCATCAATTTCTTGGTTTTTGGATTGGTGGTGAACTGATCAAGGCATCCACCAGCTTGATCACGAAAAGGTTTTAGAAAAAAGAAAGTATGTTTCATTTGGTCTAATAGAAATCATTGGTCAAAGATGATGGCCTGGTATAATTCCAAGCTTTTCATTTATTTTCCCTAGGATTTTTTGAAGAAACAAGTAGGGAATTTCGGTATTTTATCACTCCATATATCCTAAATGCCCATCAGTGAACAATTGACTTAGAGACCGAATGACCACATATGTTTCTCTTTACCAAGAAAATGGATGAACCATTGAAATCAAAATTGACGAAATTGGCTGAATACAGTTCTGCTGGAATATAGTTCCTGGTGTATCAAATAATGTTCAGTTTCTGTTTGGCAGGGAGAAGCATGTCTTCAGAAGGATAAGGTCGATAATTTCTTGGTTGACCTCTCTTCAAGCAGTAAAAATAGTGGAGATAAAGATAGGGTCCTTTTGCCAGAATTTAAAGAGATTATGAAGGAATTTGACTTAGTTGCTATGAATAGTGGGATTTCTCTAAGCCAGGATGTAGAAACACTTGGGTCAGATGTAGAAAAACCTATAGCATTTAGAACTGCAGAGAAGGACGAGTACGAGCAAGAGATTAATCAACTGAGGAGCATGGTTAGAGAACTTCGAGAAAGGGAGAGGAATCTTGAGGTCCAGTTGCTCGAGTATTATGGGCTTCAAGAGCAAGAAACAACCGTCATGGAGCTCCAAAATCGATTGAATTTCAACAATACTGAATTTAAGCTTTTGAATCTTAAGATTGAGTCCTTGCAGGCTGATAAGCAACGACTAGAGGCACAACTGGCTGATTACCCTACACTTGTGGCTGAGCTAGAAGGTGCCAGAGCCAAAATAAAGCTGCTTGAGCAGAAACTTAGGTCTGAAGCTGAACGCAACCGAAAACAGATTTTTATACTTAAGCAAAGAGTTGAAAAGTTTCAAGACCAAGAACACAAGGCTGCTAACAGTGATCCAGATATTCAATTAAAGCTAAAGGATTTGGAGAATGAAGCAGAGGAGTTAAGGAACTCTAATATAAAATTGCAGCTGGAAAATTCTGAATTGGCAGAAAGGTTGGAATCCACTCAAATCCTTGCAAGTTCTGTTCTGGAACATCCAGAGGTAATTATTTCATTCATGCTTAATCCTCTTCCTTCTTCATTTTCTCCTTATCCCAGCTATGTTTGTTTTATTCTGGTCTGGATAACTGTTGCTGCAGGTAGAAGAAGCAAAGAAATTGAGCCACTGCCTGAGACAAGAAAATGAAGATTTGTCAAAGAAAATTGAGCAACTCCAAGCAGATCGGTGTGCTGATGTAGAAGAGCTAGTCTATCTTCGGTGGCTAAATGCTTGCTTACGATATGAGCTGAGAAATTATGAGCTCCCGGATGGTAGAACTGTTGCCAAGGACCTAAGCAATACCCTGAGCCCCAAGTCTGAGGAGAAAGCCAAGAAGCTAATACTCGAATATGGATATACAGAAGGGATTGAGGAAAAGGTAATTGACATTATGGACTTCGATTCTGACCTGTGGTCATCCTCCCAAGGTGACTCCAGCGAGTTTGATGATTCTTCTGCCTTTAATTCATCGGCTACCATAACCAGCAGTTCAAAAAAGACAAAATTTCTCAGCAAGCTTCGGAGACTTGTAAGGGGTAAAGACCACCATCACCATGACCAAGTTTCAACAGCAGACAAAGCTGCATCACCAGAAATGTTGCCGACATGTTCTGATGATTCTCTGCACTGCAATTCTGCCTATCCAACAGGAGTTGATGCCAAAACTGCTGGGAATAGCAATCGATTTACAGCTCTGACTCCAAGTTCATTTAGACATTCTTTAGATATACAAAGATTAAAGAGTCTGAATGTAGAGGATTTCAAGGAATTGGAAAGAGCCCGGAGATACAGTGATACAGGGCACTTCAATGCATACAAGAGAATCATTTTGGGTGGGGAAGCTGTTAATGATTCGCCCGTAGATGCCAATCACAAATCTTCACTGGTGAAATATGCAGAAGCTTTGAGTCATTCTCATGGTGGAAAACCATCCCACAGGAAATCAAAATCAGTGCCAATAGGTTCGTATTGATATTTAGGATCTGTCGGTAGGTTTCGAAATGCATCAGAAGTCTTGAACTCCTTCAAGTCATTTACATGTGAAAGGATTTACTGGTCAATGACCAATGTACCATACTTTATTGATAGAAATCAGTTAGAATGTGAATCACAGCTTCTTGATATCATTTTAGCTTGAACAATATGGATGAATATTTAGTTTTTATTTACATCTACCCTTCTCTTTTTGTAATGTTGCTGTATTGGCTTAAGCCTAAGAGTGAGGAGGCGTGTGCTTCCATTGTAATAAGCTTTCTGTTTTATCTTCCTTAATGTCCTAACACAGACAAACCCCCCAGGCATGGCAGAAAAGAAGTGAAAATCTTTCCTTGTTTTTGCTTCATGTGTCAAATTTGCCTTTAATGTTTTTTTTTTTTTTTTTCTGAATCTTTAAGGTTATGTTTGGTTTTAGAGGGAAAGTAGAAAGAAAAAGTGGAAAGAAAGAAGAAAGTGAAGAAAAATAAAAAATAGATTAAAAAATAATAAATTATTTTTATATGTTTTTTTAAGTTTATTTAATTTTTTTTATTAAATATTTTTAAAATGCATAAATTTTTAATTAATTTTAATGATATTTGATTTTTTTTATAGTAAAATCAAATTATCAAACATAAAAAATTATTTTTTTTAATATTTTTTTTTAGTACTTTCTGGGAACTAAATATATGTTAAGTTTATAAAATCAAAGTTTCCAAATGCTTTTGCTCGCAAATATTTAGAACTCACTTTCTTACTCATCATTTGGTTTTGATTTTTATACCTTGAATTCAAGATAATACAACTAAGAAAGTGGAGAGAGTTGAAATGTTATTAGGAAAAGGTCTGAAGTGGGGGAACAAAAAAAACTTCATTGCTATCTTTGGTTCATAGAAATTTTGGAAAAAAATTGTGAATGAAAGAAAATAAAGAGGAAAAATAGAAAAAAATAAAAAGTAAAAGAAAATAAAAATAGATTTAAATTTAATATATTATTTTATAGGTTTATTTAAAATCATTTTATTTATTTTCCTATATAAAGATTGAATAATTTAAAAATATATAATTTTTTTTGATAAATTTTAATTATATTTAATTTTCTTTTGTAGTTTTCATGGTGAAACCAACATGAAAAAACCATTCCCTTTGTACTTTTTTATTTTCCTTAATACTTTTCGAGAACTAAATATAAAAAGGTTGTGTTTGAGTCTAGAAAATACCAAGAAAAATAATTTTCTTATAATTAGTTTTACCATAAAACACAGTAAAAAAAATCAAATATAGTTAACATTAGTTAAAAATAATATATTTTAAATTATTTAATTTTTATATATGAGAAAAAAAACAAGTGAAATAAGTTTAAATAATAAATAAAAATAATTATTAAATTTATATATATATATATATATATATATATATATATAATATGTTTGTTATTTTTTAATATTTTCTATTAAATTTTTCCAGAAACAAACATAGTTAAGATTTTCATTTTATTTGATAGGAAAAATATGATAAAAATTCTTTTTAAAATTAATATTTTTGTATGTTAGAAAAAAAAAAATCAAAATTGAGCCCCAATGTAAAAAATAATTATTCTAACTTTATTGTTAGAGTTTGGTGATGCGAATTCTATTTGGCTCAACTTGAAAAGCTAGGTGTGCGACATATGTGGTGAAACTAAATTTACTAGATTTTTTTTGGAGGTCTATGATGATAGTGGAAAGATCAAGTCGATATTTGTTTTATTTATTATTCTCTTGTATTTACATATATGTGTGATAATGTATAAATTTTAGGGTTATAATATTTATATTTATATATTAATTGTTTGCCTCTTTCTTCTTTTGTATCAATTTTTTGATATAATACATCTTTTTTTTATTTATCAGTAATTTTCACTGTAAAGTTGTGTGTTCTTATCCTATTTTCCCCTATTTTTCCTAACATCTATTTTATTCTCGTAAGTTTTTCTTTTTTTTTAATAATTTTCTAAAAAATATCCCTAATTTTAGAAATGGAAGAGGGGACATATTCTTAGAAATTCAAAAAATAAACTCAAAATACGACGTCGATTCATTGACTTCCTTCACGCCCATTCTCTGACGCATTTCACGATGCCAGGTGTCAAACAGAAGGGGGCGAATAAAAAGATTGATTTTACTGTACTATCGCCGTATGACAGTTATAACAAACTCTCTGTCTCTCTCTCTAAACTAACTATTTTCTCTCTCTAAATATAAATTGTACGGAACGTTAGTCGCTCACCTCACAATTGATCATTTTTTTTCACGCACTCTCTCAAGTTTTCTCTCTCTGAACTTTTGAAGCAAAGACAATGGCGGCAATGCTGGTGTCTCCGCCACCACCACCGCAGCTTCTACATCCGCCGCCTCCGTCGCCGGGACTTGAGCTGCACAAGGCGGCGCTTTACGTGGGGGATCTGGATCCGGACGTGTCGGAGGTTGAGCTGGTGGACGTCTTCTCCGGGATGGGTCCTCTGGTCTCCGTTCGCCTCTGCAGAGACTCACTCTCCGGAAAGTCCCTTTGCTATGCTTATGTCAACTTCTTCTATCCTCCGATGGTAACCCGTCTCTCTCTCTCTCTCTCTCTCTCTCTGGCCCGAGCTTTCTCTATTTTGAGTTTCTTGGCTGTGGCTCATGCTATCTTGAGGATGAGCTTTCTCTTTGTTGTTTATGTTGATTTTGATGGTTTTCTTTCTTTGTTTGTAAAATGCGTTTTCGTTTGTGTTGTTGATGGCCACTTGGGTGATTTGGGACATGGCTGTTTTTTCTCTTTTGCTTTCTTGGGCTAATGGAGATCTGGATACTTCTTATCTTTCCTGTTCGTGAATTTGGGTCTTGTTTGTTTTGTTTTCTTTAGCTTTCTATCATGTGAATCCTTAGACTTGGGAGAAGATTATTATTATTATTTTTCATTTTCTTCTTTTTGATATGTTCCTCTGTTTTCCTGGTTTTGTTTCTCGTCAATGGTGACTAGGGTCTATTTTCTTTCTTGTTTGTTCTGTTTTCTTTGGCTTTCTATACTGTGAATCCGTAGACTAGGGGCAGATCCTTTTGTGGGTCTGTTCGTCTGTTCTTTTGGTTCGATTTTGTAGATGCTGACTAGGGTTATGTTTCTTCTTGAATATGATTAAATTTATAGTTTAATTGCTTGTGGATAAAATAGAAAAGGAAAATGAAGGGAAGTTTAGTCGTTTGATTTTCAGTTGTGGTTTTCGGTCTACTAGATGCAAATTATGAAAGATTCACATATGATCATTTAATATTTTTTTCCCGCATTTTCTTATGAATCAAACAGGCATTGTCTTCTCTCTCTCTATTTTCCATTTCTTTTGTTCTTGGTTTTTGTGGTTTGACCTCTTCTTTTTTGGCTCTTTCTCAGTTCTATCTTCTAAATGGTTGATTTACTAGCTGTTCCTCTGTTTTTTGATCAGCTTCTAAGGCTTTGGCATGTCTTAACCACACTAAACTGATGGGGAAACCCATGAGGATAATGTGGTCTCACAGAGACCCTCTTCCAAGAAAGACTGGTCTTGGCCAATCTTTTTGTCAAGAACTTCGATCCTTCAATCAACAGCGCTTCTTTGCAGGACATTTTCTGCAAGTTTGGCCAATATACTCTCTTGCAAGGTGGCGGAAGAAAATGGGAAGAGTAAATGTTTTGGGTTCGTTCAGTTTGATTCAGATGACTCGGCCACTGCTGCTCTTAATGCTCTAAATGATACAATGCTTGACGGAAAAAAATTGTAAGTCCTCTTTTTTTTTTTTTTTTTAGTGTCTTTGTTATTTTCTCATTCTTCTATTATGTCAACTGTACATTCATAATATGTTTCAGAATTTTGCATTCCCTGTGTTTTACTCTTGAATGTAAGGATAGGATTCTATCCATGGTTGATTTAAGAATTGCTGTAGCTAATTTTTCATCATTTTTTTTCTTTGGTTTTATCGCGGGTTAATTATTCTGAGTGCCCTCTTATATCTTTTGATGCTTGGATTTAATAGTGCTTATGTATCAATTCTGGTGTGCGAAATACTACGAATTGTAATGTGGGAACATGGAATTTGATTTGCACTTCTACCCCATTGGTAGTTTAGAGAAAATTTGGTAAAATAAAATAATTCAAAAGTTGAATATTCTGTTTTGATGTTGTTTGATTTCTGTAAATTAGTATTTTAATTCATTTAAGCTAAAGAGTTTGTAGGCACAGCTGAATGGAGGTTGTTGTTTTCCTTGATTTTGAATAGTATTGGAAATTTCATGCTTCACAATTTGTCAGAAAGCAAATGGGGGATCATTCTAGATCAGTAGTTTCTCCAGTATCTTGGATTCTTCTATGTTATAGAAGTTTTTACTCCAAATTCTTCTTTATATGAACTGGGTTTCTCTAATCTTCTATTCCCTTTTGTACTCTTTAGATTGACATCTACTGTGATCTCTGGATGTATACTTGGTTTCTTATGGCTTCTTTGCCTGTTAAATTTTATTGAGCCATCTTTTTAAATTGTGCGGTTACAATTGGTTTTATGTTCTCTTGGTCTCTCTTCAGATATGTGTCCAAATTTGTCAAGAAATGTGAGAGGAAGGAGGCTTCTGAGGAAACAAAATTTACAAATGTGTATGTGAAAAATCTGGGTGAAGATTTGACAGAGGATATCATTCGAGACAAGTTTCTCTGAATTTGGAAAGTTGGCACTGTTGTTATCATGAAGGATGGCAATGGGAAATCCAGAGGGTTTGGTTTTGTGAACTTTGAGTCGCCAGACGAGGCTAAGAAGGCTGTGGAGGCCTCAATGGTGCAATGCCTAGGTTGACATCCAACTCGTTAATCCATATTTCTCGGTTTTTGTTTTTTTTTTTTTTTTTTTATCTTTTCTACCCTTAATTCATATGAACTTAGTTCCTCAAATGGAATAATTATTTTGTGGATCAGGATCAAAGAAGTTGTTTGTTGGAAGGGCTCAGAAAAAGCTGAAAGGCAGGAGCTTCTAAACATGAAAGGAGATGGTCAACTGCAATATTGGTAAGGAGAAGGCGTCAAACTTGTATGTGAGAATCTTGATGCATCTGTTGATGACGACAAATTGCAAGAACATTCAGCTCCTGTGGACAATAACTTCTGCCAAGTGATGAGACATGATAGTGGGCTCAGTAAAGGATTTGGTTTTGTATGCTTCTCAACTTCTGAAGAAGCACAGAAGGCTTTGACTACACTTAATGGTAAATAAAGTCTCCCTCTGTCTCCTGTTTTCTCTCCTGTATGCATGTCTGAAGGTATTTAATTCCATTTTGGTCTAATTTTGGTTCTGCTTTTCACAGGAACCCTACTTCATGGAAGGTCTTTGTACATTGCTATGGCACAGCGTAAAGAAGATCGTCAGAGGGTACTGCGAGATTACTACTCACAATACCTTTGCAGTATTATGGTCCTCATTTCCTTTCCTCTGGATCCAGTTCACCTGATTACTCTTTGTTCCTTCCTCACCCAAATCCTACCCCACAGATTAATTCACCTCAGCCAATCATATGTCAACAGTTTGGTAGGAACCTTGGTGTGATGCGCCCTTTTGCCCCACAGGAATTACCAGCAAAATTTTTCCACATTTGTAAGGAAACCCTCTAGTTTTATTTTGTGACTAATTTCTCTAGATTGATATTTGATCCGCTTATGCAATTTAGATTACTTATGATCATGCAATTGCAGATTCCAATGAAGCAAGCACAGCAGGGAACACCAACAACTGGGGTTATCAACAGAATGTATGTTTTATTTTTCACTTTTAAGGAGAAATATTTTTGCCAAAAACATGTTTGCTCATGTTTATATGACACTGCATGGTTTCTTTATTTTAAGCACAATTTTCTTCATTCCCTTCCACAGTCTAGACATTTGCAACCTCTAAAGTCCTACTCAAGCTCTCAACTATGCGAGTCCTTCCAATCAGAAAACTTCACTTCAAGAAAAAGGGGGAACAATAAAAGTGGATCTGAAGAAGCTTCCTCCAAAGGATCAGTTTCAGAGAAACACTTTATTAGAGCACCGCCCAATCCAACGTCTGGGGGAACTCCAAGGAGATAATCGGGCATCATCTCTACCCTCTTGTTCATAGTCTTCAGGTTTGTAATTACTGATACTGAATTTCTTCCTAAAACGGTTTCTATGTGACTACACTAGCTAATGAATAAATAAACTCTCTCCCCCTGTCCCCCTTCTAGCCTGAGCTTGCCAGGAAGATTACAGGAATGCTATTGAAATGGAACAACTCTGATTAATCAAGCTACTTGACTCGCCAGATTCCCTGGCAGTGCAAGCTTGAAACAGGCAGTTCATGCGCTGAAGGGAGCAAAAAGCTTGGAGAAGTACAGAAAGCAGTGTTACTTTTTGCCCGTCGAGTCTGCTAGCTGCTTGAGCTACTGAACTCTGGGTTACACATTTCTAACATGCCCCTACTACTTTCTTCTTATCCAGTTTCAATCAACATTGCTGTATGCTTTTTGTTTTTTTTTTTTCTTTCTTTTTCTTCTTGGAAGCTTATGCTCTCTGTTAATCGTCTAACTAGGAGAAACAACATCATATTTTTCCATGCTATATATCCTAATAGAAACATTCTAAATCCCTTTTTTTAATGTGATGGTGCAATCTTCTTTCAATTAGTACCTTGCTTGCTGCTTGTCTGTTGACATACTTAAGAGGGTGTTCTGAATATTCATCTTATGGAAGTCCTTACGATTCATGGATAAAACAATTGAGATGAAACGGTTTAAGATATAGTTTCTATACTAAAAGTTTACAATTCAATGCCATTGTTAAATAGATCAAAGCACAATATCCTCGAAATGAGGAAATGCCCTGGAGAAGCATGATTCGGCAAGCATCTGATTAGTAGCCTGGGACAGGATGGACATCGGTCCCAAAACACATATTGACTGGCATCCGGCAAGTTCTGGAGACTTTGGGTCACAGAGTATGGGAACTGTCCCTGTTTTACGTGTCCTGGCAGCAAACCTTTCCTGGCTTCTGCAAAACCTACGAAAACATAACAATAGAGCATGACTATAACACATTGCTCATATCAAGTATCAGTTCACATAATATATACATGTACAGGTCATTACCATAGTCTGAAGGAGATGTAAAACATCATGGAGGGGCTTAAAATGTCGAGACAACGATCTTGAGGCAGCAGTTTTCTTGGAGACTTATGGCTGTTGTGTTGATCTTGTTATTGATCCTTGGGCATTCTTGTTGATCCTGCGATGCAACATGCTTACGGTACCGAACATAGTGATGGTCTCTGGAAAGCAACCCAATGGTGGGAGTGGAACTACCCCAATTTTCCTTGCTCCCAAGCCATACAAGTCCTGTTATCAAACACCAATTATTCACATGATGGAGGGGAGGGCTTGAGAAATTGTAACAAAGCAGATCGATCAAGAGACCTTGATGAAGCTCGAGAAAATGGTGGCAAGGTATGTGGAATACTGATCAGGAGTTGTAGAGTTTCTTGAGGGAAGGGTTGACATAGTAATTTTGAAGAAAATCTGCAGTACCAAAGCCAACTAGGTATATGCACCCTTGGGATGGCTGCTGCTCTCTTACTACCTGCCACTTTCGTAGCTTTACTCTGTATTCCTTGTAACCAACTGTTGCGACAATGGTATTGCATGCTGCAATAAATAAATAAATAAAATTAAAAACAAAAACAAAAAAGAAAAAGAAAAACTGTTGATATGATTGTAAGCTTCCTTTTCTTTTCTTTTCTTTTCTTCAGTCTTCTTGGCAACCAAACTAGACTCATAAGATAATTAGTTTACGTTAATGATGGCTGTATTGTCATCATAACCAGCTGCAGCAGAGCCAAAGTTGGCCCCAACCAGAAGGTTCTTCCCTGTGGCCTGTGGGCTAAGATAAGCTGGCGGGTAGGTCTTAAACCCTAGAATGTCAGCTGCAAAACAAGTTACATGATGCATGTCACTACATATAAACTCAATACAAGTAATTCAACATGGCATCAAAGCTTTACTGGCCACTGGGGCTTGAACCCACCGGTGATATCAGTGGCTAGTTTCCCATTGCTGAACCTCCCAGTAGGCTGATGGCTGATGAAGTCCTTCCCATAAGGAAGGTAATTGGCCTTGAAAGCAGTGGGGAAGTAGTTATTATTCCCGCTGTCCACCGCTGAGTCCCCAAACAATATCATCGCCGGAACAATACTGGTGGTTCCTTGAGCATCAGCCATGGTGGCAAACTGCAATGCCAGTGCCAAAACCAATGCTGCTGCACCACCCCAGATAGCCATTTTCTGTTAATAGGTGCCGGGCTGTGCCTGGTCCTTAGGCTTTATAGGAAGAGCAATAGTTACCCAATTGAAGGTGGCGTCAGTCAATCAGAAGAGGAGGGTGGGTGGCCATTAGTGCTGTTGTCGGGTGGCTATTGGGCATCCTGAATTAAGTTGATTCACAAATACTCCGGACTATAGGTAAGCCGATGATTAACGATACTAACTACGAGAAAAATGGAATGGAAATACCAATTGATGCTTGGATCCTCAGGAGAGTGGTTGTGTGTGACAGGTAGGAAACTTAATGGAAGTTAATTTTGAATTCAATGTGGCCATGCATCTGGGGTCAGAGCTAAGCTATCAGGGGCTGTCAGCTAATGAAGCCTTGACATCACTACACTACCCTTACCATATAAAAAAATCTTGGTTGTTGGATAGGATTTTCGGCCGCATTTCATCTAAAAATTAATTAATGGTTATTAAGGGTAAATCAAATATTTTATAACATTTGATATCATGGCTTGAAACCTATTTTAAGAATTATTATTTAGATAATCCCTTGACGTAAGAGTGGTATTATTGCACACTAGTGATGATGCAAATATTAGGAAAAGAAATCTACTCAATGGTCACAATTAATCACTTAAAAGTTTGTCCAAATTTTAGGCTAAAATTGGACATAAATACCTAAATTGAAACCCTTTTCCTAGGTCCTAGAAATTTTATTAGAGGTCATCATGCTTCTCTTGTTAAAGTGATGGAAAAAAGAATAAATACTAAAGTGTATAAGATATAAATAGATGAAACTTATATAAGCCACATGACTATTTTTGATAAAATTTTAAACTAATAAATACTAAGTGTAATCATTCAAAACCTCGAAAAACATAAATGAATTCAACCCTCTAAAAAAATGATTATTAAAAAGTAATTTTTGGTTTTTAATTATTTTCAAAAATAAAATTTAATTTATCTACATCCAAATGTGAAGAAATGATTTTTCTTTTAATTTATTCTTTGTCAAGATTTATTCGTCAAGATACCATAAATTTATATATTTAAAAACCTCTAAAAAAAATTAAAATATCTTAAAATTGTTTTAAAAAATAATGAATTTTCCAGAATAAATTAAACAAGCTATTTCTTATTATAAATTAAACAAATCACTTTTTAAATCAGAAAATAAATTTTTATTCTCAAAAAAAAAAAAAAAAAAAAGGTTTTCTGAGCATATAAAAGGTAAAGACACATTGCGGGTCACGGATAGGATTGTGCAACTTTCATTGAATACGGTCACTTATCGACCACTGTCCATGAGTCATTGCTCCACCTCCATTGATATGGTCCACGCCCTTAAATTTAGAGATAGGATACTGTCTGCTAACTACATATCAGTACCCCACTAGGAGAACATAGGAGGGAGGCACTATTCTAAATCATGGAGTGTCAAATATCTAGCAATTAATTTCATCAACTGAATTTTGATAATTAGAATATATCACAATAGATTTCAAATATTTTGTAGTTCATAAAAATTGGAGGTGTGGCATCCTACCTAACCCAGATCCATCACCTAAGATAATATCTTCAGGGCCTTCATAATCTGTGTGTAGAGATAGATTTTACAAGTCTGTAGTAACATGATGAGAAGTTGAGAAGTTCTAGTGCCAAGTAACCGATTTGAATTTTTATTCCAAGTAGAGGCATGATTGGCAACTGGTTCAGGTTTTGGTGCAACCTTGATCTGAGGACATCTTTTGCCGGACCCATTTGATTGCATTATTGGCACCTTTGGAGATATCGAGATTGCCATTTTGATTTTTGTGAAAGGTTTTTGCAGAGGCAATATAAGCCATGATGGGTTTGGACAGGGATGCAAAGATAGCTTGGTACATAAGTCTGATCTTGTTGAACCCAATGAGTATGAGTAGGATTGGGAACAACAACCCCATTTTGAACCGTGGTGGCTTCTTGGCATGCATGGCTTCCAACAAGAAGGAATTGAATTGTGCAAGCCAAGATGGATAATTTGATGGAGTACGCTTTAAGGGTGTGTTTGTTATTTGGGAGTACGAATGGAAATAGGATGAGAATAGAGGTGAATTGTAACGCTACGTATACAAGCGGCATCAAAATCCTTATTTGAGAGAGATTCGGTTTTCATAATAAAGATTTTTTTATTCCTATTTTCATTCTTAAAAACAATACAAAGACATTAATGAATGAGAATGAAATTGATTTCCCATTCTCATCCTCTATTCCAACTTTTCAAACAAGGCCTAAGGATAATTGGGCAGTTGTATTAATGGAAACGAGAGGCATTTGAGATTTGTCAACAACTCAACCATGGAAGATTGAGGGTAGATCACTCGTTGGAGCTTTCAAGCTCTGATACCTTAAAGTGGAAAAGTTTAATGGAAAGGTAGAAAACTTCAATTGTGTTATTGAATTTTTACAATATGTACATATATGAAAGAAAATAAAAAACAGAGACAAAAGACTATTGACAACCTATAGTGAATAAATAACATGTGATTATCTAATTGATACATTGATTAAACAAAATAAATGTCAATTTTCCATCTTCAATGGTATTTGAAATTGGATTTGATAAGAGTTATGAATCATGAAAGATTGGGGCGGTAATTTGATGGGATAATATGAACTTTTCTTAATAGTTACCACATCGGGACCATAGATAAATATCTATTAATGCTTTTCATATCCTTAGTATTAGATTGTGAAATTTGAATCAGTTTTGTTGTGTTCTGCTCAAAATCTCGAAGGTCAAATTGTTTGGTTAGTTTTGCGGGGTGTCAAGCTTCTTGGTGAGCTTGCAAGGATTGAGTTGTTTAGTTAGCTTGCGGGGGTTGAAAGAGGCAGTGCCCATTGGAGATTTAATTTTATTTTATTTTATTATTATTTTTATTTTTTTTATGTGATGATTGATAAGTTTGTCCATATCATATATTTAACCCTTTTATGTTTAGGGTTTTGTTTTTTCAGACAGTGCGACTGAAATGAAAGGTGTTTTTAGAGAGCTTTATCATTGTAACTCTTCTCATTTGTTTTGATTGGTGAATTGTTGAATATTGGTGTACTTCGTGGACGTAGGGATGACATTGATCGTTAAACTATATTAAAAATCTCGTATTTTTTAATTTTATTTTCTATTGGTATGTGTACATGGTTTGATTAACACTTAGAAGGATGAATCCACATATTAATGGTTTATTGATTGATTCTTGATGATATAGAAGTAGTTATCCTGTAACTAACACAAAAGAGAAATATGTTACTTAGAATATTCTCCATTCCTTCTTATTTTCCTTTTTTTTATAACTGTGTGCTAACTTAATTGTTGAAAGAGTTATAAAGTTGGAGACATAAAATTCATTGGTGGAATGAGTTATTGCACTAGTAAGAGAGATTACAAGTGGAAGTTTTAGAGGAGGGCTTGTTGGAAAATTGTTGCTCCCAACAAGTATATTAAAACATATCTTTCGCTAACCCATTTATATAAGACTTCCCATGAATCAATTATATCATTTCACATTAAATTAATAAATTGCCAAGTTGATTTGGATATGAATATGAGGTTTCACATTGCTTGAAGAGAAAGTTTATATCCTTTACAAGAGCAAGTTATTTCATCTGTGTAAATGTGCATGAATACTGATAAGCATCAAATATATAACATTTTTATAGGTTGTAATAAATGGTATCAAAGCCAAATTTTATCTTCCTTACTCACTAACTACCCTTGGGTTATGGGCCATAATCAGGATGATATGCTTATTTGCATAGATTGTTCTTAAACTCCGAAAGTCCCTCAAAGTAGAAAAAATAAAAAAAGACATTTTTAAAGTCATTGGGTAAGTTTACTAAAAGTAGAAATATCTACTTAGAGTGATCATATAGAGAATATGCAAGGGGACTCTATTATGAAAAATATGAAAGGACTCCTCACAATTTGTCTTTATAGACAAAACAAGTTTGCATCTCTTGAGTTTTAAAAAGGAAGAGATTCAAACAAAATTGGCCAATTTTTTTACCCAATTAAATAGGTCAATTTAGTATGTGAACAAATCACAAATTCCATATATACCAACTTTGTTAAAAAGTTGAAGTCAAATGTATTAGGCTTTATTTGGATCATGGAAGAAAATATTGCGATATTTTGGCGATATATCGCCGAAATATCGTGTATCGAAGGACAGCGATACGATATTTCATGGAGAAATATCGCTGGTCCAGCGATATTTCGGAATAAATCGTGAAAAATCTCCGATTTCTCGCGATATATCGGCGATTTTGGCGATAAATCGGCGATTTTTTACGATATATCGCCTGGTCAACGCGGGTCAAACGAAGTCAAACCCGCTACAGTGCAGTCAACGCGCTACAGTGCCCGCTACAGTAAGCTTCCCATTTGCTGCCGAGGGGATTTAAACCCCATTTTGGTTTGGGGTTCAACCACTTACCGTTTGGGCTAACTAGCCCCTTGATATATAATGTGCAAAACATATATATATACTTAAACTCAGTATTAAAATATTAAAAGAATATTTTAAAAAGCAAATTAATTATAATTAAATACAAGATCTTTTAATTAATTACCAAAAATATAAAAATTATATAATTTTCTTCATAATGTTTTTAATATCATTAATAATTAATTAAATATTAAAAAAATTATATATATATCATAATTTATTTTATATTGTTTAATACAATTGAATTAAATGATCATATTTTAATATTAATATATATTTTAAAATTAGACATATTATAATCAAATATCATAATATTAGGTGTAATTTAATAATAAATATACACTTATAAAATTCATATTTTATCGATACATACGATATTATTATCAAATATAATAAATCATGATATACATATATCAAAATTTTCAATAAAATAACTTAGAATATCTATTATACTTCTAATTATATTATATATGAGGTTTTCCTTACATTTTTATGAGTTTTTAACAATTTTAAGCTTATCAATATTTTTTTCCAAAATATCCGCCGATATATCTCCGATATATCCGATATATCCGTAAAATCGAAGTACCGATATATCCGTGATTACCGATATTTTCATCCTTGATTTGGATCAACTTTTGGGAGGTCAAAAGTTCACTAATTTTGTTTAAAGAGTTTAATATAAAATCCCGAAGTGTTACTTCTTATAAAAACTTTATTTCATCTCATGTAGGAAGAAATTTTTATCAACATTCTCCCTTAGAAATGATGCCTTTGGCTTAACTTAATCTTCCAATTAAAGCAAAGGCCCTTAACAAAAGCCCCTAACAAAAAGGCACAATCAGACATACAATGGAGTAACAAACTGAAACAAGAGGCTTTCTGTCAAGATATTACTTAAAAAATTGAGAAATAAAACTGATGGAATATTTAACATTTCACTGCATTTCCAATCTTCCTTTGGGAATAGTTTTCAACAACAACCTTACATGGAGCCACTCCAATTATTAAGAGGGACAAAATTATACTTGTTGAGATCATACAAATATTATCCAATAAGCATAATGTAGGGAAGAAGAAGTACAGTTGAATGCATTGTAGAGAGATGAAAAAGCCACACACTATATTTATGTATGTGTATAAATTCTCATCCAATGAGTCCAATCCCTTGGAGAATCAGTGCATCAGCAAGAACCTGATTAGCAGCCTGAGATGGATGGACACTGTCCCAAAACACATACTGAGTGGCATTTGGGCAAGTCCCTATGGATTTTGGGTTGCAGAGCAAGGATGTTGTCTCTATTGTCCCTGTTCCACAGCAACCTCTACTGGCTTCTGCAAAACCTGCGAAAACATAATGGTAAAGTATAATTGCAAATTGCCCATATCAGGTGATGACTCATTGTTGACTACTAAGTAGTTAGATGCTTATGTTCAATACCGTAGTCTGAAGGAGACTTGATGATATCATAGAGGGGCTTATAAATGTCAAACACAGCAATTTTGAGGCCTGAAAGTTGCTTCTGCAGACTTGAGACTGCTGAATTGATTTTCTTGTTGAAGCCTTGGGCGTCGGTGTTGAGCCTGGATACACAACCGCTCTGATGGAACCCGAATAAAGTTTTTGTTGCTGGCAGGCAGCCTAATGGTGGGAGTGAAGTCAGCCCAATTCTCCTTGCCCCCAAGCCATACAAGTCCTATTTTCAAAGACAGTAGTTAATCAACACCATCCTAATAGTACTAAAGCAAGTGTGAAGTATATATGAACCCCTACTGATTGATTTAGAACAGAAAAATACCTTGATGAAGCTCGAAAATATGCCAACGAGGATTGAGGCATACTGATCAGGAGTGTATACTTTGTTAAGGAAAGGATTGACATAGTAATTCTGATAAAATCGCTGCTACAGCTCCCACTACATATAGTGCATCCTTGATAATGGTGGCCGCTTTTTGACTACCTGCTACCTTTGCTAGCTTAGCTTGGTATTCCTTGTAGTACCTCTAATTGTTGAGACAATGGAATTGCATGCTGCAACAAGATTTGAAGTAGAAAATGCCGAGAAAGAGGAGACTATATGAGTGATTATCTTGCGATCACAATACTAATATGAAAACTGTGTGTGTTGAAAGTGTATTGGAACAATGTTTGATGATTGGAAAGTTTGTTTTCTTGGCAATCAAACTAGAGAATGGGGGAATTTTCTTACACTTAAGATGGCTGTTTTTGTCATCATAACCAGAGCCAGCAGAGGCAAAGGTGGCTCCAATCAGAAGGTTCTTCCTGATGCCTTGGGGCTAAGGTATGCTGGGGGTAAGTCTTGAAGCCAAGAGTGTCAGCTGTAAATGGGATTACAATCATGATTAGTACATAAATTGATAAGGTACCAAACTCAATGGCATTGGATCACTGCTTTAAGCTGATTACCAGTAATGTCTGTGGCTAGTTTTCCATTGCAGAACCTCCCTGTAGGCTTGATGGTTGATGAAGTCCTTCCATAAGGAGGGTAATTGCCTTGAAAATGGTGGGAGATAGTCATTATTCCCAACATCTACAGCAGAGTCTCCAAAAGTTATGATGGCTGGAACAAGAGTTGCGTCCTGAGCTTCGCCGATGGTGGCAAAGGCCAATGCCAAGGCCAAAAACAATGCCCAGCAACAATGGATGCCCATTCTCAATTACAGTGCTTGGGGCTGAGCCAGACTCTATTCTTATAAGAAACGCTGAAAACGACATGATTGAAGTTCGTGTCCATGGAGGATAAATGGAAGCAGAATAGCATTAATGCAGTCTCTGAAGTTGTTATATAGCATTCAAGGCTTGTATAATGAATAGCTGTAACCAACTTCTCCAATTAGCTCACATCCATAAAATTTTTCATTCTTAGAGATAGCACACATTGCATAAAAACCACAATTATGAAGTCTTGTTCATCCAACTACTAAGGGAACATGGTGGTTGGGAGGACAGTGCACACGCATTGGGAGTTGAAGCCACGAGAAAGTTGCATGTGATTGAGTAATGTTGGTAGTTGACATTTGCCGACCATTCAAGGCCAGCGGACAGAACCCCATGTAGAATGACCGAATTAACTTGACAGGTTCAAAGATATTTGGCTCAAGTAGTGTGATCTTTTGCATATGTACCTAAGTTTATCGGAAAATATCTCTAGTCTAGGCCAGTCTTTATCCATGAAAACCTAAATAATACCCCTTTTTTTTTCACCCTGGAAGATCTGTGTGTGGTTCAGCTGATCATGCATTGAGATCATTTTGAATGGTCATATGATTTTGGGCTCATATTTTTCGGCCTTTTCTGTTAGATTTTTCCAGAGAAAATGTCATCAAGAGATGTAGTACAGGTTCACTTCTGGGCTGCAATGTACCTAGATTTTCTGGGTTCTGTTCAGATTATGCCCTGGTTTCTGAAAGTATATTTCCTGGAAACTCCATTCTAAAATTCTCCAGAAGCCAGTGCAATGTTGTCTGGTAGATACCTTGAGATAAAGACTCCATTCTAAAATTTTCCAATGCAGTTAACATTTTGAAACTTACAGAACTCTCATAAATGTTCTTGGACATGGAATTATGGAAATGACATTATCACCTTGAATGGAAGGGCATAAATTAATGTAGTCTTAGATCCTCACCATTTCCACCTGCTCAACTAGACGATCACGCGTATTTCACAAATATAGATTTGATCTGTTTCTTTTATTATACTAGAGATGGTGACACAGAAATTAGGCTTGTGTTGCTATCTCAAATAATTGAAGGCGGGTTTGCGCCGCCAGAGAAGTTGAGAATTAGTTGGAATAGTATCCATCTTACCATTTTTCACTATAAATTCAAGGATGAGAGAACTGCCTAATACACAGACAACTTTATGCAAATTTGTCACATGAAAATGGGACAATATGACTGCAAATTGAACTGGAAGCTAACGGTGTTCCATAATATTAACATGGGGATCATTCACCTTCAAGATCCACGGCATAGCTTTAAGGGAGTTGCTTGATCCCATTTTGTAGCTTCATCCTCTGAGTTCTCATGGGACCACATCTCCAAACATCCTTTAAGTCTGCCAGTACATGGCTCATGTCTGGCCTTTGAATTGCAGTTGATGGTACACATGCTAAGGCTGTCTCTAGAGCTTTCCAGCAGAATTGGTGTTGAAATTCCTTGTAGCCTTGGATCAAAATGTTCTGAATATCCCTCTTTTAAGCATAGGACTAATCCATTGGACTATGTGGATGTTCCAGGGGTTATTAATTGCAGGCAGGCCAGTAATCAGCTCCAACAAGACAATCCCAAAGCTATAAACATCGCTCCTTTTATTCAATTTCAGATGAGTAATACTAAAAAGGGGTTATGAGAATAAAGAAGCAGTTGTGTAGAAATTCCAAGAAATCTATATATTAACACTTACTCAGGATCCAGATATCCTGGTGTGCCTGCAGGAATAGTTGATGCATGAGAGCCACTTTCAATTGCAAGGTCTCTGGACAGCCAAAATCAGCTATCTTAGCTTGCAGTTTTTTTGTTTAATAATATGTTGGAAGTCTTCACATCTCTGTGGATTATTGGTGGCTTGCAACCATTGTGGCAGATACTCCAATCCTACAGTTCCAATAAGCCATCATTACCTTACTTTTAAGTAAGAAATAAGTAAGAAAATGATCAGAAAAATGTATTTGAAGGAGAATAGTATGGCAGCAAATCTGTTACTGACTTGTGCTACATCAACTGCAATTTGAAGCCCTCTTTCCAATGCAAAACATCTGTATCTCTCCCTGCATCGAAAATTTATATAGATTTCTGTAGTTAGGTCAAGTCCTGACTTCTAGTGATCAAGTCTAAGAACATAAAGATGGTGATACCTGACAACCTCTGTCTCAGGTTTCATTAGACATATATTCATAAATGAGGGCCGTGTTTGTACATCATTGCAATACCAGCAAGGCGAACCAAGTTTTTATGATGGACTCTCTTCAAGAGTTTTGCCTGCAATGCAAAATTGTTCAGTGGCATACTGGCATGTCCTATTATTATAGTCACATTTCCACATCAGATGGATAGATTTATGGTGATAGAGAACCTGGATGGAATGCTGGTGTCTAACCTCAGCTTGAAATTCCCTGGGGCCTTGCATTGATGATTGCGAGCGTAGCTTGACCGCGACTTGAGTGCCACTACCAGAGTGCCTAGATGAACATTTCCAAATCCTCCTTGTCCAATGGTGGAACTGAAGTTGTGGGTAATAGTCACAAGCTCAGAGTAAGTGAACTCTGAGTTCCCTGACTTCAATGATCCTTCTCTGGTGACCATCTCCATAGCTAAGAAAATCATCACAATTGCAACAAGCAGAAATGTATCAACAAAAATGTATTTTTTATGTGATTTTCATGAATTAGAAGTGGGTCATCTCTTCAATCCTCTCTTTTTTTTCCCTTGATCTGCACCTCATACGAAATCAATGAGTTTGAAGTCCTTTCAGACAGGTTCCATAACAAGGCCAGTAGTGGTCACACCTCTACAATAAAATGCAGAATCATACGAAATCTAAGGGAATGAAAGAAAGAAAATACCTCTGTCTTCTTTCCTTCTGAAGTTCCAAATGATACCAACAGCAATTAGAAGGAACAGGACCAGAACTGATATAACAGATGCGAGAGCTGGAACAATGAAGTTCTTGTTCTGCTTTCCTTGCATGAGACTGACACACAAAGATTTGGATTTTCTCCAAGACTTGCATAAACAGAACATGTTAACATCAGCATAGCTGAACTGTTATAGGACTATGATCTTTTCATCATATTGTCAGAATTAGCTTTCAAAATATAAGCGAGTTCAGGAGTAAAGATCAAATTCTTGGATATGAAAAACAAGCAAACCTCAAGTACAATGTGCCATGCTGATACTTCTCCATAAGCCCCTGAGGAACTGGACCTTTCAAGTTGTTCCCTGCTAAATTACTGCGAACACAGCATCAAATACTATATTACCCTGCATACCTTACAAGAAACCATACTCTGCAATACCAAAAGGCCAATTGATCACTCACAGGAATGTTAGAGATGGCAGTTCAGTTAAGAACTCTGGCACTGATCCAGTCAAGTTATTGTGAGATAAATCCTGAAACAATTTAAAATACACTTTTGGAATGAAGAACTCCATCAAATTATGTACTTAATCTTCATTAATGCTTACAGAGTTTGTAATGATTTGAGATTGGAAAATGAGGATGTATCTTTCCTGTCAAATTGCTATATGAGAGGTTCCTGCTTGCCAGTTAGAATAGCATAATTAGTAGATATTTGTCATTTTCACTAAGTCCCTATACAGAAATGTTTTTTCCAATGCCAAACTCACAATGATATTAAAGTGGGGGAACCATTATCGCTGCATTTCAGGCCATCCCATTGGTAATCCATTGGAAGACATGGATCTCTTGCCAGTTTCTCCTACCATGTACATGATTTAATCTTCTTGATAGCCTCAACTATAATTTCAACGAAGAGAAACAACAATTGAACAGATCTAGTAGGCACTTAAACCTTCTCAATTACTAAATCAGAACATACAACACATAAGATAAGAACATACCATCATCTTGGTCAGTTGTTGATTGTGAGAATTCCTTTATCACATAACTTCCAAGGCATTGATAATGGGGGGAAGCGTGGATTCATCCGTCTTCACAAGTGAAAATAACAATCTACTTCCCCTTACAGAATTTGTTCTAAATATTCTGGTAGAGCTACAGCGTTTGGGAACCACATGATCGTTCCATAAGGTGCCATTCAGCCAGATGGTAAATACTCTGGACTGGTTGCCCTGGAGTTGCAAAACCTCAGAAAAATGCATGAACAAATAAAATGTTTGAGAAGGATAATCCATATCCAGGAAGAAGCTCAAGGGTTCGCTTTCATTTTTAGGTGTTGCAGCAGTAGACATGACTATTCCCGGAAGTTTAAAGGGATTGTCACTGTAGGAATAGCTTTCAAATCCTGCAGTTATGGATTCCCAAAAAGCATTCTTGTAGGAGTTCGAAATGCGGTCAAGAGCGTCATCTTTGTACCTAAAAAAGGTCCATTTTTATGAGAATTGTTCACAATGTTATAAATTTCAGCCAACAGGTCATGTTAGAGATCTACCAAATCATGTGATTCACCTGACTTGAAACTTTTCTTGCTCTGAACCGAAGTCCCATCTGTTAGAGAGTAGCAGAGAACCCAGTTCAGTTTTATGATAACTGGAATTATCAAGCGGTCTAAGCTCTAATGCAGATATGAAGGGTATCCCAGAGCCATTGTTAACTAGACACACATCTATGTAATCTGTTTTGGGGATATGTATGATTTCCTTCCTTACAATTTTGTTTGAATTTTTGAACTTGATAGTGTCCCATTTATCAACACCCAGATAAAGTTTGAAGACCGGGAGTTGATTCTTGGAGTCATAGTTCCCATACATGAAGAAAGCTCTGATCAAATACTTATTACCCTTGCCTTTTTCTGGTTCTAGGGTGTAACAATTCCTGGCTCCTTCTGGGAAGCTTCTAACATTCATGAGCTGCTTTGAAGGATTTTCAGACCTGGAAACATTATAATTGACTCCAGTGTCTGTGAATTCTGCATCAGAAGTGTAATGTATCTGGGTTCTATCATCTGTATAAGATGAACCTGGAGCTATCCCACAGTCAATGCTTATGAACCCTACAGAAATTCAAACTCATTCAGAGAGAGCAGTATGAAAAATGTGGGACTCATTGCTCATAAGCCATGACGGTGGAAACTTGTACAGAGGAATGAAGGGTTACATAACTTACCTTGGGTGTCAGCAGCAAGTCTCCGTGGAGAAGGATGGTCGTGAGGGAAGGTTGAGGCAGCGTGATGGGGTTTTCCGGCAACCAATTCTGGGTTGTTGCCTGAGGACATGATGGTAACCAGGACAAAGATGAGCCAAACCAGTGGTGGTCTACTGTCCATGCTGGTCTTTTCTGTGGAATGATGGTGTATGATGAATGATGATCAGAAGTTGGATAAGAAGTGAGAGGTGATCTTGGCCAAGTCTCATGTGTCTCATGTGTATGAAAGCCAGAGAAACAAGAGGAAGCATGCATACTGTGGAACTTAACCGGTTTTGACTATGCCAAAGCCTTCTCCATAGAGCCTCTACTTGGTTTTCTTTCTATTTTTTCTTAATTTTTTTATATTTTAATATTATAATTCTTTGTGATGAATTTTATTTACAACAATTTGAAAATAAATTTAACTTTCCATGATTATGAAAAGGAGAAATCAACCAACCCTTCTATTTTTATTTATTTATTTATTTATTTTTACAAAATTTTAAAATTTTAATGACTAGTCAATATCACACTAACAATGAAATTGAATGATTCACCAAACTAACAGCTGTGAGGGCCAGCAAGGCAAGGAAAAATTTTTTTTGGTACTATTTTTTTTTATATTAAAATATTCAAATTATATTTGTCCATCATTATTTTTGTTTTCTTTTCTCCGGTACTTGTTTTATAGTATAGTAAGAAAAAAATTAGTATGTTTATGTTTAATGAAGGAATTGATCAATCGTGTCAAATTGTTTTGTTGATTTTTTTACATGAAAAATAATTAAATAGTTAAATTATATTTATTTTTATTTTATCTATTAATTAATTTAATAATATAATAGAAAATTTCATTTTTCTAATGTAATACAAATATTAATATATTGGGGAATTGATCGGCCAATTGTATATATTTTGATCTATTAAAGGGAAAGGAAAATATGATAATGTTAACAAAAAAGAGAGGAAAAAATTCATATTTTTTTAGTATTATTGATAAATAAATATTTATATTTCTTTTATGTTATTTTCACTTTTTTAAAAATTTAACAAGGAAATATGTTATATAATATTCTTTGAAAAAAAGAATGTATATCGGTTCGAAAAATTTGAGACAAAAAAACCCTTCTAACCACATGTGGGAGATTTGTGTTGCAAGGTTTTCACAATTTTAAGATAGGCTAGAAAATGAGGTGTATTTATTGGGTTGAGATTTGACTATTTCGTTTGAAAACCAATTAGTATTCATTAAGAGTAAACCAAACCTTTTATAGTATTCAACATCACATCTCGTGGATCTATTTTAAGAATCATCATTTGAGTGATTTATCATCGACTTAGCGACATTGTTTTACCCCAACACATGCAATAACAAAATTTGTCAACATATGAAGTGGGAGTTAAAAGCTACCTCATTTGCCAAGATGGTTCTATATTGTATAAAAATCGAATGCCTACTTCCCTGGCCGTGAGCTCCCGCTGACCAGATTAGTTTCCATGGAAGGTCCCTGAAACCCATCCCGAGCTGTGCAAGGAAATACCTGCCAGATCAATGCTGGTCTACCATCCATGTTGTTTCACAGCTTGAAACACCAAGACGAATCTTGGTCACGAGAAAATGGAGAGAAAGGTGAATTGGTGTTTGTTGATGGTGGAATTTGTGTCCTTTGTGTTGAGTCAAGGACCAAACATACTACTAAATAGCTCCATTCAAACTTATCAAATAAAAATTTGGTTAGAAATGTAAATTAAAATACTATCTAATTATTAAATTGGTAACACATCGTGTAATCTATTTAACTAATTTAATAATCATATCATCTTATTTAATAATTATATTGACTTAGATTTTGCATAAGTTCATATGATCATTAATTTCTCAATCTAACATATTTATAATTAAATTGACATATTAATTTTAAAATAAATTTAAAATAAGTCAAATATGAATTTAATATTTTATAGTTATAAAGATTTCTCGAGTTTTGAATTAAACACACTTAGTTTTCATAACTTTGAAATTTCATCAAATACCACTCTTATTTTAAATAATAAGAAAAATGAGTGAAAATAACAAATGGAAAGGGAAAGAGAAATATTTGATGAAATTTCAAATTAATGGTGGCCAGGTGTATTTATTTCAAACCTTAGGGGCGTTGAATTAGGTTAAACAACACGATTATTAAATCGATTAATTTGGATCAAATTTGTATTATACAAATTGATTCGAAAATGATTTATTTATTAAACAGATTATACACGATAATAAGAATTTGATCTAAACAGAAATCTACTCAACTTAAACATGTAAACAATATATTGAACCCGAGTCATGTTGACAAATAGTATCAAGTTTTGCCCGGCCGGTGTATAGAACTTCACCTATCTCCTTTTGTTGTTATAAATTGATTAGTGTTTTAAAAAAAATGATTAATCCGTGGCCTAAAATATTCTGGATGTATAAAATATAAGATTTTCACATCCAATATGGACATTGCAAACTCAAGAGAATTGAACTCATGAATTTTTCACATTATTGACTTGATCTTTCCTATCAACTGTTCCCAATCCCCAAGATAAGGAAATATCATAGCTATATACTAGCTTGAAACAAGGGCCGATTAAAGTTGGTACAACTATCCAATATAGAATTTTTGATGAACACAATTCGAAATAAAGGGGGTTGAACATATTCCCACATGCTAACATTAAGCAAATCTATCACACTAACTGAAAATAGTAGCGTCCAACAACTACCTAGCATGGGGAGCCGATTCAGTGCTAAGAACCACGGGAACATCTTCTAGATGGCTACCTACCATCTCAATTCTCCTGGAAGCCACCTCTGTCTCCAAACATTCCTTCAAGTCTACCACTACACGACTCATGTCTGGCCTTTGCATTCCTGTTGATGCTACACATGCTAAGGCTATCTCTACTGCTTTCCAGGCAGAATTGGTGTTGAAATCTCCTTGTAACCTTGGATCAACAATGCTTTCAATATCCCCTCTTTCAATCATAGACTAACCCATACAACTATATAAATGCCCCAGGGATTATTGCAGGCCGGCCGGTGATTAGCTCCAACAAAACAATCCCAAAGCTATAACATCGCTCTTCTTATTCAAACCCGCTGACTGGTATCTGCATATTTTAGGAAGTAATTAATATTTCATGATCCATAAGGAAGCAATTATGTAAAAATTGTAAGGAATAATGTCGTTAATTAACACCTACTCAGGATCAAGGTATCCAGGTGTGCCTACTGGGTCAGTTGATAAGAAAGCACCGCTTTCAGATCTCTGGACATCCCAAAATCAGCTATCTTCGCTTCCAGTGTTTCAGTTAATAGAATGTTGGAAGATTTCATGTCTCTGTGGACTATTGGTGGCTTACAGCCATTGTGTAGATACTCCAATCCTACACAATTAAGCAAGAAAAGATCACAAATTAAAGAAATATTTGAATGCAAATTAATTATAATGTGGAAGATCGCTTAATTGCCTACCATGTGCTGCATCTACTGCAATTTGAAGTCTCTCTTTCCAATTCAAAACATCTGCGGCTTCTCTCCCTGCAGCGAATGCATTAACATTAGAGTCCACAAGTAGCTTCCATTGACAGTAATATACCTGTGATCAAGAGTGGTCAATACATATACATACCTGATAACTTCTGTTGCAGGTTTCCATTGGACATGTATTCATAAATGAGGACCATGTTTGTACCGTCATCACAGTACCCAATTAGACTAACCAAGTTTTTATGATGAACTCTCGTCAAGAGTTTCACCTGCAATATTTCAAATTTTTTAGTGTCTGACATCATATGGAGAAATTCTATTGTAGAATTTAACTTAGCATGGATGGAATATTGCTTTGTCTAACCTCAGCTTGTAATGCCTTGGCTTCTTGTATTGATGATTCGGAACGCACCTTGACGGCAACCTGAGTGCCATCTACCAAAGTGCCTAGAAAAACTTGTCCGAATCCTCCTCTACCGATGGTCTGACTAAAGTTATTGGTGATACTCACAACCTCAGAGTAAGTGAACTCGGAATTCCCTGACTTCTCTATATTTGTAGCAAAGGAAATCACAATTAAAATGGAGCAATAAAATGTCAAATCCTCACTAAAAGAGAAAAAATGAAAATGAAAGAAGAAAATACCTTTGTTTCTCTCTTTTGAACTTCCGGATGATCATTGCAAGGGCAGTTATGAGGATCAGGATCACAATTACATTCGGAATAGCTATGAGAACAGGAACAAGGAACTGCTCTTCTTCTTTCCTTTCCTTGGCACGAGGCTGACTGACAAAGACTTGGATTTTCGCCAAGACTTCCATAAAATAGAACATGGTGCGTCCACTAATTAATAAACTTTATAATCAAAATATATGGATATTGAAGTCAAGAACTCTATAAAAAAACATTAAGAACAAGTACTAGAAACGATAATTAAGCAAACCTCAGAGTTCCATCCTTCAACTTATCCATAACAGCCTGTGGAACCGAACCTGTTAGGTTGTTCCCCGTTAAGTTACTGCAAAGACAACATCAAATACTCAGATTACCTGCATATATATCCTAAAGAATTCAAATATCCCAAATCTAAAAGTTAATTACTTACAGGGTTGTTAAAGATGGCAAGTCTGCAAAAAATTCTGGTACTGGTCCGGTCAAGTTGTTGTATGATAAATCCCTGAAATTATAGTTTGAGTTGCATGCATTTTGAGCAAAGGCCTCCATCAGATTATAGAGAAGATATTCATAAGGCCACTAATACTTACAGATTTTGTAAAGATTTGAGACCCGAAAATGAAGTAAGTATATTCCCGGCCAAATTGCTGAATGAGAGATTCCTGCTTGTTAGGTAGAGTGGCATATATTAGTAAATCCTAAGTGTTCTGCTATATTGGTCAACCCAAAACCAATATAAAATCGTGTTAAAAATATAAACCTAAATAATATCTAATTATTAAATAGGTAGTACCCATTGTGTAACCCATTTAATTTATTTAACAATTAAGTTCTCATATTTATAATCGGGTTAAGTTAGGTCTTGTATAAGTATATATGATATGTCTCAATCAAATATTTTTTTTTAGACCTATTTATTTAAAAACAATTTAAAATAAGTTAAATATATATTAAATAATCTAAAATTATAATGAAGTTAATTAACAAGATTATTAAATGAGTCAATTTGGATTAAATTTGTGGTATACATACAAGTTAAACCATAAATTATCTATTTATTAAACATGTTATGCAAGTTGACACGAATTTCACCAAAACCCAATAATATTTCACCCAAATCTATGAAAAACATGGTGGGTTTGAGTAGTGATAAGGAGTTGTATCAAACTTTGCAACCCTTGATCACTTTCACCAGCAACCCCTAATCACTTTCACCAGTAAGTCCCTGCAAACATGAAGTAGTTCGAAATTCCAAACTCACAATGTGATTATAGCAGGGGAAATATCGAGGCTGCAAGTCAGGCCATCTATTTATCATTAGTATTATTAACTGTGTTCATCCAGATGAAATTACTGCATGTAGGTTGACCTAAGAAACTATCTATTTATCAAACTTCACTTAAACCCAATTAATATTTGATCAAAATCCATGAAAAGCGTAGTGGAGTTGAGTTGTGTTGACAAATCATATCCAACTTTATTACTTCTAATAATTTTCACCACTAAGTCCCTGCAAATATAAAGTTGTTTGAAATGCCAAACTCACAATGAGATTATAGCAGGGGAAGTATTGTGGCTGCAAGTCAGGCCATCCCATTGGTATTCCATTGGGAGACATGGGTCTCCTTGCCAGTTCCTGCTCACTGCGTACTCTGATTTGATCCCTGGATTGCATCAACTAGTATTTTCCAAGAAAAACAAAAAAGGAATTAAATAAAGCTGGATCATGTTCAGGCCTTGCTCAGTAACTAAATTAGAACATATAACGAAAATAAGAGAACCTACCATCGTTTTGTTGAGTTGATGCTTGTGAGAATTCTTTTATTATGTAAACTCCATAGCATTGATAATTGGTGGAAGCGTGGATCTGTTTGTTCTTTTTAGTGAAAAGGACAATTTCTTTGTGGTACTTTCCGCTCATGGAATAGTCGCTCTCTGCCGTGTAGGAAAAAAGGTATGTAGTAAGCACAGTCCCACCCCATGCCTCATCATCATTCACGAAGGTAGTAAATTCTCTGAACACGCCTTCCTCAACCTCGGCAAAGTGCATGTAAATGTATAACTTTTGAGAAGGATCATCATCTATGTCTAAAGAGATTCGCAAGGGTTCACTTTCATTTGCAGGTGTTGCAGCAGTCGCCATGACAATCCCTGGCAGTTTATAGTCAGAGACACTAAAGGAAGATCTTACAACTGATGAATTAATGGACTCCCAAGACGACTGTGTGAATGGTCTCCAAATCCGGTCGTAAACATCATCTTTGCTCCTATATGATCACAATTTATGTTTACATAACTTGTTAGTTCAATATACATAGAGAATTAAGCTGAAAAAGAAACTAGTAAAACATGTCTGATTTGTAATTGTTTCTAAAAATAGTTTTCTGTTCTTTAGGAAAGAGAAAAAAACATTTCTGATAACCAGAAAAGTTGTCTGTTTTGAGAAACAGATATAAGGGTAACGTCTTTTAGTGCCCCACCTGATTAAGCTCCACTTCTCTTTTTGTGTACCAAAATCCCATCTGTCATGGAGTAGCAGGGATCCTGGTTCAGTTGGACTATAAATGGAATCATTAAGCTGTCGGAGCTCTAGCACCGATATGAATGGCGTCCCGGAACCTGCGTTTACTAGACACACATCTAAGTCATCTGTTGTCGGAATGTGTATGATTTCCTTTCTGATAATAACAGAGGCATTTGTTATATTCACCGTAGCCCATTCATCAACACCCAGATATAGTTTGAAGACTGGAGGTTGATTCTTGGAATCATAATTCCCATACATGAACCAAGCCCTGATCAAATACTTATGATTCTTGCCTTGTCCTGGTGCTAGGGCGTAACAATTCCTGTCTCCTTCTGGGAAGCTTCTAACGTCCTTGAGTTGTTGATCGGTATCCTCATCAACGTATTCCTTGGAAACATTATAATTGATTCCAGTATCTATGAATTTTGCATCTGAAGTGTAATATATCTGAGTTTCATCATCTGTATAATCAGAGCCCGGAGCTATCCCACAATCGATGCTTATGAACCCTACAAAGTTTCAAACTTATTCAAAACAACCCTTGTAAATATGCTTTTCTGCACTACAAGTTGCTCTTGAATTTACGAAGGAAAACATGGTGTTGCAAGATGCTGCCAAATTGTATAAAAATTAGAGGTGACAAAATAGGTTTTTCATGGGTACGGGTTGAGCATAATCGTCTATAGGTCAAACTCGAGTTTACTTGCTTGTTTAATACATTAGGTAATTTTTAAATCAACTTATATAATACAAATATAATCTAAATTGACTTATTTAATAATTATATTTAATTATATCTTAAAACTATTTAATCAATATTTGACTTATTTTAAATTTATTTTTAAACAAATAATGAGATATTAATAATAGACTTATGTAAAATTTAACTAAACCTAATTATTAAACATGAATACCCGTTATTAAATATGTTATATGATATATTACATGTTTAATAATTATATAGTATTTGAGTTTATATTTTTAGTGATGTATATATTTTGTAGAATGCCTAGAATTTGGCATATATAAAAATGAATGCTTACCTTCCTGGGCCGAGAGCTTCCGCCGACCAGTCTGGTTTTCATGGAAGGTCCCTAAAACCCATCCCGAGCTGTGCAAGGAAATAATCACCAAAAGAATGATCAGCCAGGCCAACGTCAGTCTACCATCCATGCTGTTTCAGAGCTTGAAACACTTAAGAGGAGGCGACAAAATCTGGATGAAACTGAAGAGTCTAAAGATTAAGGAAGGAAGAGGAGATATGGATAGTATGGAGCTGAAACAAGCTTTAAAGACAAAGCCTTGTATGCTAGGCCTCCAAGGTTGGACATGCTGACTTCCAACGGACGTGTTTGGTGGGAAAGGGTATTGACTTACAACGTATGTCTTGGCTTGCATATAGAGGAAATTAAGGTTTGCTTAATGTACACGAAACCTTGTTTTTCAATATCTACCAAAGAACTTCATTCAAAAGTAAAACAATTTTCTAATTATTAATAATGATAGTAGTATGAAACAAGACAACGCAGACTTGACCAAATTAATTTGGAAGCCTATATGCGGTACTATTCTACCCGTGACTTGACAAAATAAATTAATCATTTAATTTTTAATTTTTATCTAAAATTAAAATATAGTAATTATTTCATATTAATTTCTATTCATATTTGAGGCAAATTCAGACCTATATTCAAGTTTTAGATAAAAACCAAACACCCACTTAAGTATTATGATTCTTTGTAATTATGAAACTAAGAAAGCAACCAAGTCTTCAATTTTTGTTTTTTGTTTTTTTATTTTTTTTATTTTTTTACAAAATTTTGGAATTATATTGACTTGTCAATATCACAGTAAAACAAAATTGAATAATGTACCAAAACTAAATGTTGTGAGGGGCCAACAAGGCAGGTGGTTGAAATCTAGGGATTATTGCCATTGCAGAATTGGTCGAGGAAGATGCAGGAACATAGCAAGCAAATGTAGGATCCATACACAGGAAAATTGGTCGAGAAATTCGAACTCATTCAGGACTTATTGGTCATAAGCCATGATGGTGGAAACTTGCAGAGGAGAATGGAGGGTTACATAACTTACCTTGGGTGTCTGCAGCTAGTCTCCAAGGAGAGGGATGGTTGTGAGGGAAGGTTGAGGCAGTGTGATGGGGTTTTCGGGCAACCAATTCTGGGTTGTTGCCTGAGGAAATGGTGGTGACCAAGACAAAGATGAGCCAAACCAGTGTTGGTTTACTGTCCATGCTGGTCTTTTTCTGTGGAATATTGGTTGATGATCAGGAGTTGGATAAGAAGTGAGAGTTCTTAGCCAAGTCTCAAGTGTATGAAAACCAGAGAAAGAAGAGGAAGCATGCATACTGTGGAGCTTATGATGTTTTTTGAGTATGGTGGAGAAGCCTCATACATAGAGCCTCTAGTTTTGTTTTTCTTTCCTTTTTTTTTTCTTCTTTTTTTCTTCTTTCTATTTTAAAATTTTAAAATTTAATTTAATTTTTTTATAATGCTAGATGTTTTTCGGATGTTTTTTAAATGCAAAATAATTATAATTCTAGAGCCATTTTCTATATATATATATATATATATATATATTTAAATATGATGTCTGACAACTAGAGCTGCAATTTGGGCTAGTTGATCAAATTGATGGTTAATCCGAATCCAATCTAAATTAAAAAATAATCAACTCAAACTTAATCTAACGTGACCTCTAACATGAGATACTCAACCCAAGCCCAACTCAACCTCATTTTTCTAAATTCAAGTTGATTTTGAATTGATCAAATTAAACTTGAGTTATTTGATTAGACTTAAATTAATTAAGTTAGACTTGGGCTGATTGAATTAAATTCGAGTTAATTAGGTTGATTGGATTGCACGATTTAAAATTCATCTATAATGATTTTTTTTTTAAAATTATATATTCATATCAAAATTTAAATAATAAATAAAACAAAATTTCAAGATAATAATAAAAGATAAAAATAAACTTATATATTTTTCTAAACTATAAAAAAGTATATGATATAATTACAATCTAATATTTTTTCTTTAAAATAAAAATGAAAATGAATATTATTTTATAAGATATAAATATATTATAAATATTATAAAAACATTAAATCGAGGTTGGGTTGGTTAAACCTTGGCCTGATCCCAATCCAAATTAAGTTCAAATTAAGAAAACTTAGTCCAAATTCAATTTTAGTATTGAAAATATTTGCTTAAGCCTGCCCAAATATTGGGTTAGGTTTGGATTGGTTTGGGCCAACCCACCAAGTTGTACACCTATTGGCAACTATGTTTTGGGGATTGGCCAGACCCATTTATACATGGGTTGTTCACCTATTTATTGTTAGTTGACCTGTTCATATTTAATGGAAAACGTACCTTTTTTCTATAGTCCCTAGTTAACTCTTTATATTAATTTCTATTAGCAATAATAATTTTCTTCAAAATGAATCCTATGGTGGAAATAAGCATTGGCTTGTTTGGAATGTTTTTGAAAAATATTTTTAAAAAACAATTTTTAAGAATGATTTTTTAAAAATTTCTCAATCATCTTCAAAAATAAAATTTATTTCAAAATTCAAATATAAAAAATAATTTTGTCAACTTATTCTCCATAAAGATATTATTTATGTATAGATAATATAGAAGTTTTTAATGTAGGTTTTATAATTTTAATGGTTGAAAATATTACAATTTGTGAAGGTGAACAAACTCATTCCAATAAATTTAACTTTCTATAATTATGAAAAGAAGAAATCAACCAACCCTTCCATTTTATTTATTTTTACAAAATTTTAAAATTTTAATGACTAGTCAATGTCACATTAATAATAAATTGAATGATTCACCAAACTACCAGCTCTGAGGGCCAACAAGGTGTGTTGAAATCTAGTAATTATTGCCATGGGAAAATTGAGAGGAAGATGCAAGAACATAGCAAGTATCAGTGAACATAACAAGTTTTCTAACTTTTTATTTTTCAAAAATATTTTTTCATTTTCTATGTTTTTGATTTTTGGAAATAAGTTTGGTTAAAAAAGTAAAAATTGCTTTTAAAAAGTGGATATTCAAAAGCTTTGTTTGGTACTAATTTTCTTGTTTTACATGAACATAATCAAATTATATTTTTTGATTATTCTTTTTTATTTTCTTTTCGCTAATAGTCCTTTCAATAACATAATAAGAAAAAAAAAAAAGTTATGTTGATGATTAATGAAGGGATTGAGGATTGTGTCTTACTGTTTGTTATTCATTATTTTACATGAAAAGTAATTAAATATCTAAATTATATTTATTTTTTATTTTTATTTTATTTTATCTATTAGTTATTTTAATAACGCAATAGAAAATTTTCATTTTTAGTATTGTTAAAAAAGAGAGGGAAAAAACTTATAATTTTGTAATATTATTAGTAAATAAATATTCATATTCCTTTTATATGATTTTATTTATTTTCACTTTTTTAAAAATATTTCCATCTTTTTTAGAAAATACACTTTTTCCATTTTTTGAACTCAATTTTCTTTGAAAATAAAAATAGAAAACAAAATAATCAAACATGACCTTAGTAATTGTTTGGAGATATTTCCTATTTTCTTTTTTAAAAGCAAATAATAATAATAATTTCTATAGAAAATACAACAACTCTTGGTGACTTGAGAATGTAATGGTTTTAAAAATTAATTAAAAAAATTAATGTATTAAATTTTTTTACTTATTCAAAATTCAAAATTTTCTAAATTAATTTTTAAATACATACATGGAGTTATTCTACATATTAATTTTTAATGAGAATTTCTATTTTTTTTTATACAAAAAATTTTATGTTTAAAGAAAGAAAAAACAGGAGTTGTAACAAAACCAATCTTACGTTTTTAACTTATTATTTTTATAAAGATAATTTTGTCTTAATGAAAAAAATGAAATTTTTTAACTTTTAGTTTAACGTCCTTTATATTGCAACTTTTAACTTTGTTATAATACTTAAATCTAGTTTCTCACACAAAATAAAACCAAATCGAGTTTTAAAAATTTTGGATAATTATTATTTAAAAAATTAAACTATTCCTATTATATAAAGAAATCAATTTACTATCAATTTGTAAAATTGTAATCAATAAAGAAAATCAAATACAACTTAAATAAGTTTTACTTTTATCTATTTTTCTCTTGTTTCTTAAGAAAATTTATATAAAAAATTTTCTCATGAATTTTACCATAAAAACAAAACCCAAATATGGAAATCACTTAATTTGAATAAAAATTTAATTTATAATAAATTTATGAAAATTTAAAATTGAAATCAAATTTCTACTGCATGCCCCACTATTTTAATTGATTTCTTAACATGCCCAGGATAATACTAGCTTGAAACAAGGCTCTCCAAATGACTCTGGATAGAGGGTTGGTGAGGATGTGTGTAATTTGTGTTGAACAAGAAATATAACATTTAACAAAAATGCTCATTGCAACACTTTTTTGTACAAAATGATAATTAAGTTTGATGTGCTTGGTTTGAGTATGGAACATATTATTTATAATCATATGAAGAGCACTAAGATTACCACAAAATAATTGAAATGCCATCTTGAACAGAATTCTAACATTTAATAATATGGATGAGAACTATGTAATTTCAGTAGTTGTTGAATCCTTCAATGCTAGAAGGTGCCATCCTAGGTTGCTTTGTAGAACCCTAAGAGATGTGGGCAAGATGAAAAGAGCTAAAGAGCCCCTATAAGGATTGATTTTCAAATATTGAAGTTGAAAAGAAAGTAAGTGTTTATAAATCATTTAATAACTTAATGACTTAATTTAAGTCATTAAGTAAATTTAACATATTCGATAAAATAATTCAATATTATAATTTAAAGTAAAAATTAATTTTAAGTATTAAGTTAAAATAGTTAAATTTTTTTTTACTTTATTTATCCATATTTAGTGAAAATATATTTTAGAACCATGATTCTACATTTACAACTCATTGGTTATAATAAATAATTTTTGTACTTTGGAGATTATTGTCACTGGAAAAAAGGAGAGAAAGGTGAATAAATGAAACTAAATTGGTAACTCTAAGCCACCCATATTTTAACTTGAAAAATAATTTATTTTTAACATAATGTATTTTTGGTAAAAAAATATGAAGAGTTAGATTAATCAAATAACTCTAAAATAAATAGAGGTGACAATCGGTATTGATTGTTGTATCGTGTCAAGACTTGAGCATTTTTTAAAAGAGGTCAATCCAAGAACTATACAAATAAAAGTCGAATTAAAAACATAAACCTAAATATTACCTAATTATTAAAAAAATAACATGTTGTTAACTTATTTATTCCATTTGATAATCAGGTTGAATTAGATATATAAACTTATACGTCAGACCTTATACAATTTTATATGATGAATCTCCTGACATGTTCATTGATTCAATTAACATATTTATTAAGTAAAGTTAAAATAAGTTAAATATGAGTTAAATGTTTTATAATTATAATTAAGTTAATTAATAAAATTATTAAATAAGTTAATTTAAATCAAATTTATGCTATATAGATCAACAAAAAATAACTTATTTATTAAATAGATTATGCAAGTCTCTATGAATTTAAATACACTTGTACTTCATTCAAACCCATAAAAAACATGTTAGAATTTAGTCGAAAATTTTATCAAAGTTTATCATTTTTGTAAACAAATCTTTACGGTTACTTTTGTTAGTATACGTTAATTAGCATTTATTTTTTAAAAAAGATTAATTAGTGGCCTAAATTAGTTTGAAGGTATAAAATTTAAGATTTTCACATCCGACATAGAAATTCATGAGTTGACACGTAATTGACTGTCCCATCAACTGTTCTCAACAGGTAGTTTCTCCTTTCTTAATCCATACAAAATTATTAATCTTTGTACTAATTCAGAGATCAAATATAGAGGGGAAATTATTAAAAGTGACAGTGGTAGGAGATAAGACAAGGCAGACTTGACCAAGTGAATTTGGAAGGTTATATGTATACGAACCGATGAACAAAAATTGTCTTGTTTCCTTTCTTTATTAATAGACCGGCTAACCCTTTTACACGTAAAGAAAAAAAATTAATTAATTAATTAAATTTTGTGTCAATATAAAAAATTAATACTTTTCACCATATATTTTATTTTATTTTATTTTTACCATGAACTCATATTTTTAAAAGGATTAATTTTTTATCTTAAAATTTTTTATGTTAATCTTTTTATATTGAATTTATTTTTTTTTAAAAGATTATTTCCAATTTAATCTTTTTAAGGATATAAATTTTTAAAAGATATTTTAAAAAATTATACTTTTTGTGCAAAAATCCCACCAGTAAGGTGTGGTTGAAATCTAGGAATCTTGCCATTGGAAAATCGAGAGGTAAATGAAGGACATAGCAAGTAAACGTGGGACATGGTAGCGGAACGTACCATTAATCGGCATCCTAAGTTGCTTTAAAAATAAAGTCATTTTAAAAACAATTTACTTTTTAACTTATATTTAAAAGAAAATTAATTAATTAATTAATTATTTTTTCTTTAATATTAATGAGAAAAAGGTCACTTTTTTTTTTTTCAATTTATAACTTTGTTATAATGCTTAAATCTAATTTTAATACAAAATAAACTCAAATTGATTTAAAAAATTTTGAATAATTATTTTTAAAAAAATTAAACTATTTCAATTTTATAGTAAAATCAATTTACCATAAATCAGTAAAATTATCGATCATAAAAAAAATTAAATATGACTTAAATATATATATATATTATCAATTTTTTTGTTTCTCAAGGAATTTATTTATATTAAAGTTTCTCGTAAATCTTAACTTATAAAGGAAACTAAAACATAGAAATCACTTAATTTGAATAAAAATTAATTTAAAATAATTTACAAAATTTCAAAACTCACAATTAAAAAATTTTCACATGCAATTACTATTTTTATTTCATAATTCTTTCAATTTTAAATGAGATAATGAGAATTATTACTTATACGGTTGTTGTGTAGAACAAAAAACATAATGCAAAACAAAATTGCTTGTTGCAACTCTTTCTTGTAAAAAAGTTCGATGTGCTTGGTTCGACCACGGAATATAGGATTTATAGTCCTATGAAGAGAATTAAGATTGTCACACAATAAAAGTGCTCTCTTAAGTGAAATCCCACAAGGGTCTGATTTTCAAATATTAAAGTTTGTGAGAAATTTGTTACAATTACCAAATATAGTATTTTTCATGAACACAATTCAAAATATAGAGGAGTGCACCATAATCCATATTCCCACATGCTAACATTAAGCAAATTTATCACATTAAAATGGAGCTTCCAACAACTACCTAGCATGGGGAGCCGATTGAGTGCTAAGAACCCAGGGACTATCTTCCAGGAAATTGCCTGATCCGATGCTGTGGCTACCTACACTTTGAATTCTCCTGGGGGCCACCTCTATCCCCAAGCATTCCTTCAAGTCTGCCAATACATGACTCATATCTGGCCTTTGCATTCCTGTTGATGCTACACATGCTAAGGCTATCTCTACAGCTTTCCAGGCAGAATTGGTGTTGAAATCTCCTTGTAACCTTGGATCAACGATGCTTTGAATGTCCCCTCTTTCAATCATAGGACTAACCCATCCAACTATGTGAATTCGCCCAGGGTTCTTTATTGCAGGCTGGCCGGTGATTAGCTCCAACAAAACAATCCCAAAGCTGTAAACATCGCTCTTCTTATTCAAATTTCCCGTCAACTGGTATCTGCATAGGAAGTTATATTTCATGAATAAGGAAGCAATTATGTAAAAATTCTAAGGAATAATGTCGTTAATTAACACCTACTCAGGATCAAGATATCCAGGTGTGCCTACTGGTTCAGTTGATAAGAAAGCACCACTTTCAAGATCTCTGGACATCCCAAAATCAGCTATCTTGGCTTCCAGTTTTTCATTTAATAGAATGTTGGAAGATTTCATGTCTCTGTGGACTATTGGTGGCTTACAGCCGTTGTGTAGATACTCCAATCCTACACGATTAAGCAAGAAAAGAATCACAAATTAAAGAAATATTTGAATGCAAGTTAATTATAATGTGGAAGATCCGCTTAATTTCTGACCATGTGCTGCATCTACTGCAATTTGAAGTCTCCGCTTCCAATTCAAAACATCTGCAGCTTCTCTCCCTGAGCAAATGCATAAACATTGAAGTCCACAAGTAGCTTTCAATGACAGTTATATCAAGAGAGGTGGATATATACCTAATAACTTGTTTTGCAAGTTTCCATTGGACATGTATTCATAAATGAGAGCCATGTGTGTACCATCCTTGCAGTACCCAATTAGACGAACCAAGTTTTTATGATGAACTCTCGTCAAGAGTTTCGCCTGCAATATTTCAAAATCTTTTAGTGTCAGACAACAGATGGAGAACTTCTAGTACTGTAGAACCATGGATGGATTGATTCGTCTAACCTCGGCTCGTAATGCCTTGGGGCCTTGTATTGATGACTCAGAACGCACCTTGACGGCAACCTGAGTGTCATCTGCCAAAGTGCCTAGATAAACTTGTCCGAATCCTCCTCTACCGATGGTACGACTGAAGTTATTGGTGATACTTGCAACGTCAGAGAAAGTGAACTCAGAATTCCCTGACTTCAATGACCCCTCTTTGGGGTGCTCACTGATCATCTCTATGGTTGTAGCTAAGGAAATCACAACAAAAATGGAGCAATAAAATGTTAAATCCTCACTTAAAAGGAAAAAAATGAAAATGAAAGAAAAAAAATACCTTTGGTTTCTCTCCTTTTGAACTTGCGGATGATCATTGCAAGGGCAGTTATGAGGACAAGGATCACAGTTACAGTCGGAATGGCTATGAGAACAGGAACAAGGAACCTGTTCTTCTGATTCTCCTTTCCTTGGCATGAGACTGACGGGCAAAGATTCGGATTTTCACCAAGACTTGCATTAAAGTAGAATATAATTGAAGTCAAGAGTTCCATCAAACCAAACACCATGAACAAGAGTAGTGGAAAATTAATATGGAAGATACCTCAGTGTTCTATGCTTAAACCTTTCCATAACAGTTTGGGGAACTGAACCTGTTAGCTGGTTCCCCGTCAAATTACTGCAAACACAGCATATCAAATACTAGATTACCTGCATATCCTACCAAGCAATCAAATATCGTATTACTTTTAACTTTAATATATAACAACTTACAGGACCATTAAAAATGGCAAGTCTGCAAAAAATTCTGGTACCGTTCCAGTCAAGTTGTTGTATGATAAATCCCTGAAATAATTCAAGTATAATTTTTGGGGTAAAGACCTCCGTCAGATTACAGAGAAGATATATGTTCCTACAGCTGGCACTGTGTAGCACTCATGATAGCCACTAATACTTACAAATTTTCTAATGATTTGAGCTGGGAAAATGAAGGATGGATATTCCCAGTCAAGTTGCTCGATGAAAGGTACCTGCTTGCCAGTTGGAGTTATTAGTAAATCGTTAATTCGTGTGATTTAGTAACGAAAGATTAGCTTTCACCAAGTCCCTGCAAACATATCTATATCTATATATATATATATATATAACTCACAGTGAGATTATAGTGGGGGAGTCACTGCTGTCACTGCACTGCAGGCCAGCCCATGCGTAACCCAAGGGGAGACATGGATCTCCTTGCCAGTGTCTTGTCAGTCCGTACTCTGATCGGATGTTCTTGACAGCGACAACTAGTATTTTCCAAGGAAAAAAAGGGAAAAGCTGGATCATATTTGAGCCCTGCTCAATGACTAAATTGTAAGGACATACGGATATATATATATAAGAACATACCGTCGTCTTGGTTAGTTGATGATTGTGAGAAATCTTTTGTCCTGTAAACTTCCATTGCATTGATAAGGGGTGGAAGCGTGGATCTATTAGTCCTTTTTAGTGCAAATGACAATTCGTTTGTGGTACTTCCACTCACCGCAGATGGGTGATGTAAGGTGTTTGAAACCATGTACTTGGGAATCACTGGCTCGCCACCACCCCATGAATCGTCACCATTTAGTGAGACTGTAAATTCTCTAATATCGTCTTTTCCAAGTTCCTGAACCTCGGCAAAGTGCATGTATATGTATAAATCTTGTGTAGGATCATCATCAAGATGCAGAGAGAAGCTCAAGGGCTCACTTATATCTGCGGGTGTGGCAGCATCCATCATGACCTCCACTGGAAGTTTATACTCACTGTCACTAAGGGAAGAACTTTCATATTGTGCTTTGACGGGTGCCCATTGAGACCCCACGAATGGGGTCCAAATGCGGTCGAAAACATCATCCACGTCCCTAAATCCCAACATATTTTTATATAACTTCTCAGTTCAACATATACAAGATTTTGCACAAACTTAAGCTGAAAGATCAGAAACTAGTAAATTTCTCTAACCAGAAGTGATCTAGAACAAAAGAATTTCACCTGATTAGGTAATCATCTTCTTCTGGACCAAAATCCCACCTGCCGAAGAGTAGCAGCGACTCCGTTTTGGTTTGATGATCATAACTGGAATTATCGAGCTGTCTCAGCTCTAATGTGGATATGAAAGGTGTCCCAGAATCTATGTTTACTAGGCAAACGTATATGTCATCTGTTTTTGGGACATGTATGATTTCTTTTCTGATAATACGAGACGCATTTTCTATATTCACTGTTACCCATTCATCAGCACCCAGATATAGTTTGAACTTCGGAAGTAGATTCTTGGAGTCATAATTCCCATACTTGAACCGAGCTCTGATCAAATACTTGTTACCTTTGCCTCCTTCTGGTCGTAGGGTGTAACAATTCTTGTTTCCTTCCGGGAAGCTTCTAACATTCATGAACTGTTTCAATGTATCATTGTCAATGTATTCCTTGGCGACATTATAATTGATTCCAGTATCTATAAAATCTTCATCCGAAATGTAAAGTATCTGCAACCCATCATCTATGTAATGGGAGCCAGAAGCTATTCCACAATCGATGCTTATGAAACCTACAAATTAAGTTTCAAACTGATCATTCAAAATAGAATCTACAGAATTTCAAATAAACTGACTAGTCATAGATTTTGCCACCCCTAATTTTAATGTGCTTCAAAAACCATAAATGAGGTGCCTCATTTGCCAAGATGGTGCTAAATTGTACAAAAGTAGTGAATGCCTACCTTCCCTGGCCGTGAGCTCTCGGCGACCAGGCTGGATTCCATGGAAGGTACCTGAAACCCATCCCGAGCTGTGCAAGGAAATAATGAGCAGCCAGATCAATGTTGGTCTACTATCCATGTTGTTTCGGAGCTGGATATACGAGAGTGAAGTCTGTGAAGACACTAACGAAGAAGGGGGTGTGCGCATAATATAGAGCTGAGACAAGCCTTAAATTCAAATCCTCGTGTACTAGGAATTCGGGGATGGCCCATCGGGACTTACACCGTGAGTATTGGGAACGGCATTGACTGACTTGCGATGTATGCTTTGGGTTAGGGTTGTTGGATAGTAAAATGGATGAAATGAATGTTCCCAACTCAAAAAATAATCCATTTTTATGCTTCATATCATTCAATATTTTCGATTGTTTATATATAAGTTTTTTTTTTTTTAAAAAAAAAACTTTATTTTTAGGGTTATTTGATTAAAAAAGCCATTAAAATCTCTATTTTGAAAATCTAACCCACCATCATTTTTTATCATATTTTGACAAAAACGCCCCCATTTTTCTTATAAAAATAACAATTTTTTCTTGTAAAAATAATAATTTTTTTATTTATTTTAAAATTTACATGTAAGTATCTAAAATAATCAAAGAGATTTATGTTAAAAATAAGTTATTCTTCTAACAAAAATATGAAAGATGTTAAATCACAAATATGATGATTATTTTATCTTTTTTTTACCAATTAATTCTTATTTTTATGAGAAAAAAATAAAATTTTTACAGAAAAATAGATAATTTTTACCAAAAAAATAGATAATTTTTACGTAGAAAAAAATGTGATGAGTTAAATTTATAAATTAGAAATTATTTCATCCATTTTAATCAAATAACTTGTAAATGAATAAAAGGTCAATTAGTGTTGATTACCGTGTCATGTCAAGATTTAAGACATTCTATGAAGTAAGTCAATCCAAATATGGTACAAATAAAATCGTGTTAAAAATATAAATTCAAATATTATATAATTAATATTTTAATTTGACATGTTTATGATTGAATTGATATATTTATTAACTTAAAATGAGTCAAATATTTCAAGTTAAACTCATATTATGTAGGTTGATAATAAAATTAATCTATTTATTACACGGATATGCAAGTCAATAGAAATTTAACTTAAATATGATTATATACTATATAAAAAGTATGTTAGGATCTAGTAGCATCGAATCAATATTTGCCACTCCAATAAACAAAACTTTGCTGGTTTCTTTTGTTGTTATAATTAAATTGATTAGTGTTGTTTTAAAAAAGACTAATCAGTGACCTAAATTATTTAGAATTTATAAAACTGTTCTCTATATTTTCCCAGCCCCTAATGTGTAGAAAATTATTAACAGTTGTATTTATTGGGGGACAAGATATACAGGGGAAATTATTAATGGTGATGGTTGTAGTTGACAAGTCAACGTAGACTTGGCCAAGTCAGTGCAAACCTGACCAAGTCAATTTGGAAGGTTATATGAATTAGTAAACAAAAACCCGAATTGACTGACGCACCAAACCAACAGCTGTGAGGGCCTGAAACAAGCTTTAAAGACAAAGCCTTGTATACTAAGCCTCCAAAGCTTGGAGGGAACTAGGGCTGATGTTGACTTCCAACGTGTTTGTTGGGAAAGGGTATTGACTTAAAGCGTATGTCTTGGGCTGCTATGATCAGCTCCTAATTATGCTTGACAGCCTCATAATATATATAATTGAAAATTAAAGGAAATGTTCCATGGCTCCCTTAATGGATTTAATCAAAGTACATCCTGATATAAATCTTAGCAGATAATGATTTTTCCTCCTTCAAAATTATTCTTTCTAAGGTGTTTTTGTTTTTATTTTTATGCCCATTGACCAATAAATTTATAAATGCCACCTATTGAATGCACAACAAAGAAAACAAAAGGTATAAATAAAAACCTATAAACAAAATTTTCATTAATTAAATTACAATTTGGAAGGTTGGGGTAGTAATTTTTAATTTATAAATAAAAAAACTCTAATTTGTATAAATCAACCGGTTCTTCAACTAAATTTTCAATTTTATTTTATTTTAATCTCATTTATTTGTGCCTTTATAATTTAATCTTATTTGTTTGTATGCTCATTCAATTACTTAGATTCCACTATATATAATAATAATAATAATAATAATAATAATAATAATTCAAATTTTGATTTTGAATAGATATTGCTATGATATCTTAGCATTTTTCATGTAAAAAAAAAAAAGTAAGCTAGCTTTAAGAAGTTGCAATGGAAGCTCTTGAACCATTGATGTTTTTTTTCCTATCCAAGTTGGTCTTTCCCATCATATTCAGTGGGCCAAATAATTGGAAATGCTAAGGGCTGTGGGGCCATGTTGTGTTGTAAGAAGACTAGCATCATATGAAAACTGAGTCAATTCATTGTATTTTGGTTCAAAGAAAAAGAAGCAAAGGGACTTTAAAGTTTCACCGGAGGAAAAAGACTTTGAATTAATAGAGTCTATTGTAATTGCATTTTTGAACTTTGGGGATCATCAATGTAAAATGAAGACAAATCCAATATGAGGAAGATGGATCCATTGTATATCCAATTTATCAAACCACAACGATATTTTCTACAAGGAATTGTAATTAATTTTCAGTCTTCTCTTAATTTCGTTTATATTCTAATGTACCAATTATTCTTGACAACAAAATATTGCATGGCTCCCTTAATGGATTTAATCAAAGTATCTCTTGATATAAATTTAGTGGATGATGATTTTTCCTCCTTCAAAATTATTCTTTCTAAAGTGTTTTTGTTTTTACTTTCATGCCTATTGACCAATAATTTTATAAAATAATTTTATAAATGACACCTCTAAAATGCACGATAACAAAAAACAAAAAAAGACAAATAAAAATCCATATATGCTTGATATTGATCAAACAATAATTTATTTTTTTTCTAAGAAAAAACTTCAAAAATTAAAATTTTTCAAAATTTCCATCAATTGAGTAACAATTTGGGAATTTTCTAATTTATAAATAAAAAACTCTAATTTGTATAAATCAACCAATTCTTCAAATAAATTGTATTTTAATTTAAAGTGGAATCAGTGTATAATAATTTAAATATGCAACAAACAAACAACTTTAAATAATAATTTATACTTTATAAATTATTTTTATAAAAAAAAGAAGAAATTAAGAGTAAGTTTGATAATAATTCTAAAAAATATTTTCAATTTTTATAATACTTGAAAAATAAAAATTTTCGAATTTTCAAAAAATTAGATACATGGACTCTAAAGGTGAATAAACAAAACTATTTATAAATTTATTTGAGTTTTTGAAAAATATTAAATAGTGGCCTAAATTACAATGAAGGTGTAAAATCTAAGATTTTCAACATTGGAAATTCATAAGTTTTCACATAATTGATTTGATCTTTCCCACCAAGTGTACACAACAGGAAGTTTCACTGTCCTTAACGTATAGAAAATTATTGTACTTGGAGATTCTAGAAGGAAATGTAGGGGAGATTATTAATAGGTGATGGTTGTAGGAGACGAGAAAACGCAGACTTGACGAAGTCAATTTGGAAGGTTATGGCTCACAAACTTGCAACTATCAGGAAGGAAATGTAGGGGAAATTATTAATAGGTGGTAGGTGCAGGAGACAAGAGAACGCAGACTTCACCAAGTCAATTTGTAGGGGTCTTAATAATCTTATTTGTTTGTATGCTCATTCAATTACTTAGATTTCACTATATATATAATCCAAAATTTGATTTTGAATAGATATCACTTTGATATCTTAGCATTTTTCATGTAAAAAAAAAAAAAAAGTAAGCTAGCTTTAAGAAGTTGCAATGGAAGCTCTTGGACCATTGATGTTTTTTTTCCTATCCAAGTTGGTCTTTCCCATCATATTCAGTGGGCCAAATAATTGGAAATGCTAAGGGCTGTGGGGCCATGTTGTGTTGTAAGAAGACTAGCATCATATGAAAACTGAGTCAATTCATTGTATTTTGGTTCAAAGAAAAAGAAGCAAAGGAACTCTAAAGTTTCACCGGAGGAAAAAGACTTTGAATTAATAGAGTCTATTGTAATTGCATTTTTGAACTTTGGGGATCATCCATGTAAAATGAAGACAAATCCAATATGAGGAAGATGGATCCATTCTATATCCCATTTATCAAACCACAACGATATTTTCTACATGGAATTGTAATTAATTTTCATTCTTATCTTAATTTCATTTATATTCTCATGTACCAATTATTCTTGACAACAAAATATTGCATGGCTCCCTTAATGGATTTAATCAAAGTATCTCTTGATATGAATTTAGTGGATGATGATTTTTCCTCCTTCAAAATTATTCTTTCTAAGGTGTTTTTGTTTTTATTTTCATGCCTATTGACCAATAATTTTATAAAATAATTTTATAAATGACACCTCTAAAATGCACAACAACAAAAAACAAAAAGATAAAAATAAAAATCCATATATGCTTGCTATTGATCAAACAATAATTTTCATTTTTTTTCTTTTTTTTTTCTAAGAAAAAACTTCAAAAATTAAATTTTTTCAAATTTTCCATCAATTGAGTTACAATCTGGGCATTTTCTAATTTATAAATAAAAAACTCTAATTTGTATAAATCAACCAATTCTTCAACTAAATTGTATTTTAATTTAAAGTGGAATCACTGTATAATAATTTAAATATGCAACAAACAAACAACTTTGAATAATAATTTATACTTCATAAATTATTTTTATCGAAAAAAGAGAAATTAAGAGTGAGTTTGATAATAATCTTAAAAACATTTTCAATTTTTATAATACTTAGAAAATAAAATTTTTCGAATTTTCAAGAAATTAGATATTTTTCATAAAATTAATATTAAACGGACTCCAAAGGTGAATAAACAAAACTATTTATAAATTTATTTGAGTTTTTGAAAAATATTGAATAGTGGCCTAAATTACAATGAATGTGTAAAATCTAAGATTTTCAACATTGGAAATTCATAAGTTTTCACATAATTGATTTGATCTTTCCCATCAAGTGTGCACAACAGGAAGTTTCACTGTCCTTAACGTATAGAAAATTATTGTACTTGGAGATTCGAGAAGGAAATGTAGGGGAGATTATTAATAGGTAATGGTTGTAGGAGACAAGAGAAAACGCAGACTTGACGAAGTCAATTTGGAAGGTTATGGCTCACAAACTTACAACTGTCAGGAAATAAATGTGGGGGAAATTATTAATAGGTGGTAGGTGCAGGAGACGAGAACGCAGACTTCACCAAGTCAATTTGTAAGGTTATGCAGTACTGTGCACCAACTTACAGCTTTGATTATTAAGAATTTCTTTGATGGTAAGTTTAGGAACATTTTTTTACCCACCCACCCCCCAAGAATTTCAAATTTTTTTATTAAAAAGAATTATTTTTAAGTGTTAAAAAAATTAAAAATATTTTCGGTGTAAGAAAACTACTTTAGTATTCAAAAATTAATTTTAATAAGTTATAATGATATGTATTTTTATTCTTGTAAATAGAAAGAAATAATGCTTTAAAATGTAATTAATAATTATAAAGAATTTATTATATTAGACAGAGAAAACCCACCACCCCAAGAATTTCAAATTTTTTATTAAAAAGAATTATTTTTAAGTGTTAAAAAGATTAAAAATATTTTCGGTGTAAGAAAACTACTTTAGTATTTAAAAATTAATTTTAATAAGTTATAATGATATGTATTTTATTCTTGTACATAGAAAGAAACAATTAATGCTTCAAAACGTAATTAATAATTATAAAGAATTTATTATATTAGATAGAGAAAACCCACCCACCCCCAATAATTTCAAATTTTTTATTAAAAAGAATTATTTTTAAGTGTTAAAAAGATTAAAAATATTTTCTTATGGGTGTAAGAAAACTACTTTAGTATTTAAAAATTAATTTTAATAAGTTATAATGAAATGTATTTTATTATTGTAAATAGAAAGAAATAATGCTTCAAAACGTAATTAATAATTATAAAGAACTTATTATATTAGATAGATAAAACTTGTGTGAAATGTTTTATTTCTAAATGTTCTGATAAGTTCTTGAGACTTGAGAGAAGTTAAGGCAAAAAAAAAAATCATAGTAAAATTTTAAGACTAACATTATCAAAGTTATTTTTTGTATTATTATGAATCTACTTGTGGACTCACGTTTTTCACATGCGTTTCTATTTGATGACGCGACCCACTTTTTATTTGTGAAAAATTGATTTTTTTGAAAAGTTTTGGAGTTGTCACTTATTTTTGTTTTATTTTTAAAGGGAAAATAAAATAAGAAAGAAAAATTTTAAGTGTGACTCATAAAAAGGAAAAACAGGTCAGTGAAAACCAAATTTAGGTTCGGGCGTTAGGTTATCTATTGGAAAGGTATGGTGATAAGTTATAATACCCTTCTAAGCCCTAAGGTTAGATCTCTACTAAATAAGTTAAAGTAGACATGACCTTTGATTGGGAAATCAATGGATACCAAGGAGTGATAAGAAGTGTATTATGGCTAAAGTACGTAATGGAAAGTGACCACACAAATTAATCAAATATCGGTATCTAGAACTAAAGCGATCCTAATGAGTCACACAGTAGAAACAAAGGACCACAGTGACATTATTATAGACAATATATTTGCATTTCAAGTGGTTATGGACATCATGAGAAATATTGAAGATCAAGAACCACAAACTATGGATGAATGTCAAAAAAGGAATGATTGGCCAAAATGGAAAGAAGAAATCAAAATAGAACTAAACTCATTAGCAAAACAAGATGTATTTGGACCTGTAGTTCAAACACTTGGAAACATAAAGCCTGTTAAATATAAATGGGTCTTTATGAGAAAGCATAATGAGAATGATGAAATCATAAGATATAAAGCACGGCTTGTTGCTAAAGGTTTCTCTCAAAGACTTGGTATAGATTATGAGGAAACTTATTCCCTTGTAATGGACCCAATCACATTTTGATACTTAATAAGTTTAACGGTATCTGAAGGACTAGATATGCGTTTCATGGATATTGTTACACCCTAATTATATAGGTCCATAAATACTGACATAGATATGAAAATCCTTGAAGGATTCAAATTTCTTGAAGCAACTAATCCAAAGCCTCGAAACATGTACTCAATCAAATTACAAAGATCTTTATACAGATTAAAGCAATCCAGATGCATGTAGTATAATCGTTTAAGTGAGTATCTATTAAAAGAAAGATACATGAATAATCCAATTTGCATATGTGTTTTTATCAAGAAATCAGAAACTAGGCTTACAATAATTGCAGTATATGTGGATGATTTGAACCTTATAGGGACTCCTGAAGAGCTCACAAAAACATCCAATTATTTAATAAAGAAAGAATTTGAAATGAAAGATTTGGGAAAAACAAAATATTGTATTGGCTTGCAGATCGAGCATTATTCAAGTGGCATATTAGTTCATCAATTGACATATATAGAGAAAGTATTAAAATGATTTTATATGGACAAATCACATCCACTTAAATCCCCCATAGTTGTTCATTCACTTGAAGTGAATAAAGACACATTTCGTCCTAAAGAAAAAAATGAAAAATTATTTGGTCTAGAAGTACCATATCTTGGTGCAATTGGTGCACTAATATATCTTGCAAATTGTACTAGACCAGACATAACATTTTTTGTTAACTTGCTAACAAGATACAATTTTGTCCCAACTAGAAGGCATTGGAATGAGATTAAAGATATATTGCAATACCTTTGTGGAACAAGTGACATGAGTTTATGTTATTCAAAAGAATCAAAATCGTAATTGATTATGTAGATGCAAGATATCTTTCAGATCCCCATAAAGTTCTATCCTAAACAAGATATGTTTTTACTTACGGTGGTACAATAATATCTTGGAGATCAATCAAGCAAACAATGATAGCCACATCTTCAAATCATTTAGAAATCCTTGCATTTCATGAAACAAGTCGTAAATATGTATGACTAAGGTCAATGATTCAACATATTCAAGAAACATCCATAAGAGGCAATGCAACCAAATTACATGAAGATTATGTTGCTTATATTGTACAAATTAAATGAGAATTCATAAAAGGTGATAGAACTAAGCATATCTCCCCTAAATTCATATATACCCACAAGCTCTAAGAGAAAGGTGAAATTGATGTTCAGTAGATTCGATCATGCAATAATCTAGTAGATCTATTCACAAAGGTGTTACTAATTGAAGAGTTGAAGAAATCATAATCATGTCTACAAGAGAGGGAGAAAGCTAATATGGATATACTGTACTTTTTTTCCCTTCATCTAGTTTTGTCCCACTAGGTTTTATTGACAAGGTTTTTAATGAGGTAGTTACCATATCCTTATGATCATCCAAGGGAGAGTGTTATAAAATATGATATTATGTACCACTATGGTAACTTGTGAATGACCATCCATATATATGTGGACCTCGCATTTCTGCGCATGCACCCTTACTTGATGGTGAACTCATTTTTTATTTGAAAAAAAGATTTTTTTTTTTTTTTAGAAAATGACTTGGAGTCGCGACTTATTTTTGTTTTATTTTTAAAGGAAAAATAAAATAAGAAAGAAAACCCTAAGTGTGATTCCTTATTTGGAAAATATGGTATGTAAAAAACCAAATCTGGGTTCGGGGGTCAAGTTACTTATTGGGAAAGTATGGTGAAAATTGTAGCACCCCTCTAAGCCCCTAAAACATTATTTTTTTAAAAGAAAACATCAATGATGTTGGGTTCCCACCAAAACCCAATTTATTTTTGCATGAATTAATTCTATAAACTCCATCATTTGGAATTATAGAATTTGATTCATGCTTATTTTAAAACATTTTTTTTAAATGAGGAAGGTATGAAATGATGCTTGTCAGAAAGAAAATAGCAACAAATTTTATTGAAAGATGGGATTTTTGATGATCCTAAACACTAAAGAAGAATAAAAAGTTGAAAAGTTGAAATTATTTGAGAATTGGAAATCTTAAAATTATTTGAAAACTAGAGTTTGAAAAATTATTTTTAATATTAAAATACCAAGAAACAAGAAGAGGACAAGTGGCCATTGGGATTGCATGCTAAAGGTGACCATGCAAAGTGAGAACACTTAAGGATGAGCCCAGGGTGGAGAGGAGCCTGTGATAGGTTAAATGGTAGACTGTTTGGAGATTATGGCATCTGAACCCTCATCATAATGAGTAGCAATACTCAGTCCACACTTCTGGCCCATGCTAATTGTTGTCTTCAAACTATCTATGTCGACAATGGCTTACCAACTAGACAACTCTCCTCTTACACTCATCATAAGAGCCTGTATATACAACTCATAAATGTATGTTCAAGGCTTTGAATCACTCCATTGATCATTAGGAGTCTCCCCTTAAGGTATCCTAATCTAAGTGGACTGTTACTTTCCTAGACAGCTTGAAAACAATCTAGCGGGTGCAACTCCGAGCTTCTACTGTGCATGAAATACCACCTTCAAATTTACTTGAAGTTTCCTTGTCATTGATGGAGTCATCTGGACTGTTATAAACATGGACAATGGGGAGAAAAACACTTAAAACATTCTCCAAATAATAGTGATTCTTCCCAAAGTCTTGCAAACAAGTTCCGTTTGGGTTTTCATTGCCATCATTGATGCATAACAGCTTCACATGAGTGTGAGACCATCGAAGTTGCCCTCTATCTTTGCCTTAGTCACCCATACCTACTGGTAGATGAGCCATGTCATGTTTCTTGCAACAACTCTTCTGGGTGTGGACTGTGGAAGCAATTCCGAACTTTTCAAAACCCATGAATCTTGAACATATATGAAACTGCCATTGTGGATGCTATCTGGTGAGTACGAAGAGTGAACATGTATGCATAGTTTCTGTTGGTACGAATTTGTAAAGGAACTACATCATTTTTACCACCTCCAAACGAGATGCGTAGTGACTCCCAATATTGCAAAGTGGCCTTGCAAATTGAACCCATGTGTGTACGATTTCGGGCTGGAGTGGTTGATGGGCAAACTGTGTGAGGATTACAAAACTTGAACTCTCATCGTAATGTGGGGGCTGCCAAGTATTGAAGATGCTATGATTAGGAACAAGCAGAAATATGACATGTGTGCATTGAAGTGGCCGTGCATGTGGGCTACGCGCCCATGGGAAAGATCACAAAATCATCTATGCAATTAGAAGCCAAGGATTTTGGCCCAATAAATCTAGAATCGAAATTTGTCAAGAAATCTTGCAATAGGATCAACTCATTTTTCAGGGTCTTTGAGCTTCTCACAAAGGCCTTAAATGAGAGAGTCTTATGAGGGGGGTGAATTGGGAGTTTAATTTTTTTTTTCAAACATAAAAAATTCAAGTAAAAAAAGTACAAATATAAAGAGATAGAGTTAGAGAGAGCAAACACAACTTTTATAGTGGTTTGACACCCCTTACCTACGTTCACTCTCCTCAAGCTCCTAACCGAGTGAGGGTTCTACCATCCTTGAAGCTTCAACCAAGTTTCCAATGTCTTTACATTTAGATTCCGACTCTAATGGGCTCTTACATGATCCTTCAAGTCTCTACTCTCTTGAAACTTTTAACACTCACGAAAACACTCAAAATATAGATGGAAATCTCTTAACTTAGCTTAATAAAGGCTCAAATATAACTGAAATGCTAGGAGGAATGACAAGGGTGTACTAAAGAGTATGCAAGTGAGGATTCAATGCAGCAAAGAGAGAATAAAGACTTTTAAGTGAAGAATAGGTAGTTAAACAATTAAATGTAGGTGTTCTCTTGTTCATAAATAAAATAGAGCTTTTAATTTATAAGTTTCTAGTTTCAAGAGCCAAAAATGTCAAAAAGTAGTCTCCATTGGTCAAGTTGGGTGTTGATCGGTTCACTAGCTATTAGACAGTAAATGAGCCAAAAATATAACCAACCCTTTTTTTTTTCAAAGATTTTATAATTTATTGACTAGTCAATATCACAATAACAACAAATTTAATGACACAAAAGCACTTTTTTCACCATTTGTTTTATTTAGTGAACTCATTTTTTTTTTTCAAAATATAAATTCATTTTTATATTAAGCTCATCATTTTAAAAGACGTTGCACTAAATTTGTCTTTTGAAAGGATGAGTTGATTTTTTATGTCAAAAGTTTTAATATCATGATAACACAATTTATGAGGGTTAGATTAACTTTAGGTTCACTCTTATGCATAAGGGCATTTTGATAATTACGCAAAGTTGTATAAATGATAGTGAACAAGTATCTGGATTGTGCTAATTGATTAATGAGATGATCTTTTGTGGTTAGTTAATCAATTATGATCAATTCTAGGCTGGATTAAGTGACCTAAAGTTTGGTGGACTCAAGTTACTTAAGCTCATTTGGGGAACCCTATAAATGCCCCTTAGACATTATGGTTTCCAACACTTTTTTTATGATAGTCATCTTCTACCCAAACCCACACTTTGGAGTGCCATGATTATGGTTCGAGTCACCGAGTAGAAGATCTTGGGTGTATGAGACCTTCAGATATGTTCTTTACCACCAAGAATTGATCTGGGAACATCCAAATTCAAGTATGAGTTTTTTTTTCTCTAATTTTTATTTATTTATCTTAATATGGTTTTTGTAGCCATATGTTTTTGCTTTGATAGATTTAGAAAAACCTAGGATAAATATTTGCACCCTACAAGATGGGACACATAATGGAGAAGTGCAAATATTCCCCACAACAGTAAGGGTGAATAGAAATGGGTTTGGCAAGGGGAGTAGGAGAAAAATGTAGGGTAGTTTATATAGTGATATTATGGTAGTGATGAAGGCAATTTGGTAGCGGCCACTTGTGTTCCATGACAATAGGGGATCTTATATGATAGCAACCATCTTTGTTCTGTGGCAATAAGGGATTTTATTGCTACTTTTAATCAAGCTCGCAACCATATGCTTACTCATTTGTTGTGGTCCAATTAATCCTACAACCATAGGCCTCATGGGAAATTCCTTTTCTTGCAGCTCAAAACATTACATTCTATTCACTACGACTCAACTAGCTATGAGGTTATATATACTCTTTAGCTATGGATTTTACTCACCTCTCCTAAAACTCTATGACTATATCTTACTTCTCTTATAGTGCCACAAAGTATGATATAAATATAAGAATTATTGCCACTGGAAAATTGGAAGATGTAGGAGCATAACAAGTAGATAGGGGACATGCGCATTAAAACATGCTATTAATCAACACCCCAAGCTGCTTTAAATTAAATTAACTAAGAAATTTTACAAACAATTTACATTTTAAACTATCACATTTTTTTAAAGATAATTTGTTCTTAATAAAAAAACGCCACTTCTTTTCTTCATTTTTTTTTTCAATTTTTAACTTTCTTATAATACTTAAACTCTAATTTAGGATAATTCTTGTTTAAAAAATTTAATTACTTTAATTTTATATTGAAATTAATTTATTATAAATTAGCTAAATTGTCATAAAAATTTGAATATGACTTAAATATGTTTTGTTTTTATATATTTTTCTTTTCTTTCTCAATATATAAAATTTTATCATGATATTTAACTTAAAAACAAAACCAAAACATAGAAATAACTTAGCTTAAATAAAAAGTTGATTTACAAAATTTTAAAATTGAATGAAATTTCTACTCACTATGCAATTATTGTTGACATGTTATTATGGGAACTCTTGCTCGTACATGAGCTAGATACCAACTTACTTGCCTTCTTCCTTTGTTTTAATTGATTCCTTAACATGTGAAATATCATAGTGTACTAGCTTGAACTAAGGGTTGATTTTTAAAAAAGTGTCAAAAAAAATGTTAAAGAAAATGATTTTCTCATGTTTGTGTCATAAAAAAAATACAAAAGAAAATAAAATATTATAACAATTTGTAAGAGATTTATATGCTTTTGAATTATTTAATCTTTATATAAAAGAGTTAAATAAGTAAAATAAGTTTGAAATATGATATAAAAATAATTTATTGATTTTAAATCCTTCATTTTTTCTTTTCTTCTACTTTTCCTATCTATTTTCTTTGTCTCTCATTTTCCTTCAAACTTTCTAGGACCAAATATAGCCTAAAGTCTAAGGAAAAGTTGGTAAATTTATCCAATATAGAATTTTTCATGGACACAATTCAAAATATAGAGGAGCGCACCATATTCCCCACATGCTAACATTAATCAAATCTATCACATTAACTGAAACTACTAGCGCCAAACAACCACAACTACCTAGCATGGGGAGCCACTTCAGTGCTAAGAACCAAGGGAACATTTTCTAGGAAATTGCCTGATCCGATGCTGTGGCCACCTACCCTCTGAATTCTCCTGGAAGCCACCTCCGTCTCCAAACATTCCTTCAAGTCTACCACTACATGACTCATGTCTGGCCTTTGCATTCCTGTTGATGCTACACATGCTAAGGCTATCTCTACTGCTTTCCAGGCAGAATTGGTGTTGAAATCTCCTTGTAACCTTGGATCAACAATGCTTCGAATATCCCCTCTTTCAATCATAGGACTAACCCATCCAGCTATATGAATGCCCCCAGGGATTATTGCACGCCGGCCGGTGATTAGCTCCAATAAAACAATCCCAAAGCTATAAACATCGCTCTTCTCATTCAAATTTCCTGTGGACTGGCATCTGCATATATAGGAAGTAATTAATAGTTCATGATCAATAAGGAAGCAATTATGTAAAAATTGTAAGGAATAATGTCATTAATTAACACCTACTCAGGATCAAAATATCCAGGCGTGCCTACTGGGTCAGTTGATAAGCTTTGAAGATCTCTGGACATTCCAAAATCAGCTATCTTGGCTTGCAGTGATTCAGTTAATAGAATGTTGGAAGATTTCATGTCTCTGTGGACTATTGGTGGCTTACAGCCATTGTGTAGATACTCCAATCCTACACAATTAAGCAAGAAAAGAATCACAAATTACAGAAATATTTGAATGCACATTAATTATAATGTGGAAGATCTCCGCTTAATTACTGACCATGTGCTGCATCTACTGCAATTTGAAGTCTCTGTTTCCAGTTCAAAACATCTGCAGCTTCTCTCGCTACAGCAAATGCATAAACATTAAAGTCCACGAGTAGCTTCCAATTAAAGTTATATACCTGTGATCAAGAGTGGTCAATACATATATATATATACCTGATAACTTCTGTTGCAGGTTTCCTTTGGACATGTATTCATAAATGAGAACCATGTTTGTACTGTCATCGCAGTACCCAATTAGACGAACCAAGTTTTTATGATGAACTCTCGTCAAGAGTTTCGCCTGCAATATTTCAAATTTTTTAGTGTCTTGACATCAGATGGAGAACTTATAGTACTGTAGAGCCATGGATGGATTGCTTTGTCTAACCTCCGCTCGAAATGCCTTAGGGCCTTGATTTGATGATGGAGAATGAACCTTGACGGCAACCTGAGTGTCATCTGCCAAAGTGCCTAGATAAACTTCTCCAAATCCTCCTCTACCAATGGGGCTATTAAAGTTATTGGTGATACCCACAACCTCAGAGTAAGTGAACTCACAATTCCCTGACTTCAATGGCCCTTCTTTGGGGCGTTCAGTGACCGTCTCTATGGTTGTAGCTAAGGAAATCACAACAAAAATGGAGTAATAAAATGTTAAATCCTCACTTAGAAAAAAATGAAAGTGAAAGAAAGAAAATACCTTTGGTTTCTCTCCTCTTGGTCAACTTCCGGACGATTGCAAGGGCAGCTATGAGGACCAGGATCACAATCGCAGACAGAATGGATGTAAGAACAGGAACAAAGAACTTGTTCTTCTTCTTCTTCTTTTTCTGTCCTTGGCACGAGACTGACGGACAAAGATTTGGATTTTCTCCAAAACTTGCATAAAATAGAACATGGTAAGTCAAGAATTCTATAAACAAACACTGAGAACAAGTACTAGAAAAGATCATTAATAAGCAAACCTCAGAGTTGCATCCTTGAACTTATCCGTAACAGCCTGTGGAACCGAACCTGTTAGGTTGTTCCCCGTTAAATTCCTGCAAAGACAAGATCAAATACTCAGATTACCTGCATATGTATCCTAAATTATTCAAATATCCCAAAACTAAAAGTTAATTACTTACAGAGTTTTTAAAGATGGAAAGTCAGCAAAAAATTCTGGTACAGGTCCAGTCAAGTTGTTGTATGATAAATCCCTGAAATAATTTGAGTTGCATGCATTTTGAGCAAAGGCCTCCGGCCTCCATCAGATTATAGAGAAGATATTCATGCTGCCACCATTTTTTTAGGTGACTAATACTGCTCATGGCTGCTAATACTTACAGATTTTGTAATGATTTGAGACTCAAAAATGAAGTAAGTAAATTCCCGGACAAATTGCTAGATGAGAGGTTCCTGCTTGCAAGGTAGAGTGGCATATATTAGTAAATCCTTTGTGTCATTTATTAGAAAAAGATTTATAATATTTATGGTTGGCAATTTATATTGATGGATCGTGTGATGTCAAACCTTAAATATTCTATTGCATAGGTCAACCCAAATCTAACATGACAATCATGCTAAAAACATAAACTCAAATGCTACCTAAATATTAAACAAGTAGTAGGTTATGTAACCCATTTAATAATCAAGTCTTTATATTTAATAATCAAAGTCGAATTAGGTCTTTGTATAAGTATATATGATATGTGTCTTCACTAAATATGCTTTTAGCTCAATTAATCCATCTATTTAAAAACAAATTTATAATGAATCATTTATGAGTTAAATAACCAAAATTTATAATAAGGTTAATCAATATGATTATTAAATGAGTCAATTTTGATCAATTTCGTATTATATAAACTTAAAAACTACTTATTTATTAAACAAGTTATGTAAGTCGACATGAATTTTACTTAAACTCAATTATACTTAACCCAAATTCATGAAAAACTTGGTGAGTTTCAGTCATGTTAATGAATCATATCAAACTTTGTAACTCCTAATTACTTTCACCAGTACATCCCTGCAAACATGAAGTTGTTTGAAATGGCAAACTCACAATGAGATTATAGTAGGGGAAGTATTATGGCTGCAAGTGAGGCCATCCCATTGGTATTCCATGGGGAGACATGGGTCTCCTTGCCAGTTCCTGCCCACTGCGTAATCTGATTTGATCCTCTTGATTGCATCAACTAGTATTTTCCAAGAAAAACAGGAAAGGAATTAAGTAAAGCTGGACCATTTTAACTAAGTTAGAATATATATCTAACAGAACGGAACAGAGGCTACCATCGTTTTGTTGAGTTGATGATTGTGGGAATTCTTTTAACATGTAAACCTCCATAGCATTAATAATTGGCGGAAGCGTGGATCTGTTTGTCCTTTCTAGTGAAAAGGACAATTTCTTTGTGGTACTTCCACTAATGGAATATTTGCTAGACACGGTGTCCGAAAAAAGGAGTCTAGGAGCCACAGGCCCACTAAATGGTTCATCATTCACGGAGACAGTAAATTCTCTGATTTGGCCTTTGAGATCCTCAACCTCCGCAAAGTGCATGTAAATGTACAACTTTTGAGAAGGATCATCATCTATGCTTAAAGAGATACCCCAGGATTCACTTTCATTTGCAGGTTTTGCAGCAGTCGCCATGACAATACCCGGTAGTTTATAGTCAGAGGTACTAAAGGAAGAACTTACAACTGATATATTAATGGACAACCAAGATGACCCTGTAAATGGTTTCCAAATCCGATCGTAAACATCATCTTTTTCCCTAAATGATCACAATATACATTTACATTTGTTAGTTCCATATACGTAGAGAATTAAAGGAAAATTGGTTTAACAAAATCTAAAAAACAAAAAATGGTTTTTTGTTTTGAGAATAAAAAAATAGGGTGTTTTCAAAGAACATGTTTTAGTGCCTCACCTGATTAACTTCCACTCCTCTTGTTGTGTACCAAAATCCCACCTGTCATAGAGAATCAGTGACCCTGGTTCAATTGGACTATAAATCGAATCATTAAGCCGTCTGAGCTCTAACACTGATATGAATGGTGTCCCTGAACCGATGTTTACCAGACACACATCTATGTAATCTGTAATTGGTATGTGTATGATTTCCTTCCTGTAAGTAGAATTGACATTTCCTATATTCACTATGGTCCATTCGTCAACACCCAGATATAGTTTGAAGATTGGAAGTTGATTCTTGGAATCATAATTCCCATACAAGAACCGAGCCCTGATCAAATACTTATGATTCTTGCCTTGTCCTGGCCATAGGGTGTAACAGTTCCTGTCTCCTTCTGGGAAGCTTCTAACGTTCTTGAGATGTTGATCGTTATTTTGATAAACATATTCTTCGGAAACGTTATAATTGATTCCAGTATCTATGAATCCTGCATCCGAAGTGTAATATATCTCGGTTTCACTATCTGTATAATAGGAGCCCGGAGCTATCCCACAATCGATGCTTATGAACCCTACAAAGTTTCAAACTCACTCAAACTAAATAGACTTTGTAATGAATATGCTTATCTACACTACAACTAGCTCCTTATTTTATGAAGAAAAATATGTTGTTGCAAGATGGTGCTAAATTGTATAAAAATTCGGAGTGACAAAATTTGATACAATTTGTCAATATGATTTGAACCCAACATACTTTTTATGGGTATGAGATGAGTATAATCACGGTTAGACTAAACTTGTATTGATATGCATAATACATTTAATAAATAAATAGTTTTTGGATGAATTTATATAACACGAATTTGATCTGACCAATTTACCACATGCTGATTAACCTAATTATAACTTTAAATTATTTAAATATCATTTTGAATAAATAAGTCAATTGAACTACGAACATGTTTTGATTGAGATAGTGATCATATATGCTTAAACAAAACCTAACTCAATCAAATTATTAATATAAAAACTTGATTGTTAAATGAGTTATACAATGTGTTACATGTTTAATAATTATATAGTATTTGATTTTATATTTTTAATGACTTATATATTTACTAGAATGCCTAGAACTTGACATGATACGAATATGACCACTAACATGAACTGACACCTACAATAAAAATGAATACCTACCTTCCTTCGCCGCGAGCTTCCGCCGACTAGACTGGTTTTCATGGAAGGTCCCTGAAACCCATCTCGAGTTGTGCAAGGAAATAATAACCAGAAGAACGATCAGCCAGGTCAATGTTAGTCCACCATCCATGTTGTTTCAGAGCTTGAAGCACCAAAGAGGCAACAAATCTGGATGAAACTGAAGTGGTGAAGATTAAGGAAAGAAGAAGAGATATGGATAACATGTAGCGGATAACGTGGAGCGGAAACGAGCTTTATAGGCAAAGCCTTGTATACTAAGCCTCCCAAGCTTGGAGGAAGTAGGAATGATGTTGACTTCCAACGTGTTTGTTGGGAAGGGTATTGACTTGCAGCGTATGTCTTGGGTTGCTATGATCAGCTCCTAATTATTCTTGACAGCCTCATAATATATGTAATTGAAAATGAAAGAAAATGTTCCATGGCTCCCTTAATGGATTTAATCAAAGTACCTCTTGATATAAATCTTAGTGGATAATGATTTCTCCTTCAAGATTATTCTCTCTTAAGTCTTCGGATTCTATTTTCATAACCAATATAGACATTGGAAACTCGTTAGAAATTCATGAGTTCCAATATCATTGATTTGTTTTTTCCCATCAAGTGGAAAATAAGAGAAGGAAAGATATAGAAGAAATTAGGGTTTGGCTAAGATACTGAAGACTTGCTTTTCGATACCTATTGAAAAACTTCATTCAATAATTTTCTAACTATGAATACAGATAATCGGAGGAAATAAAACAATGCAAACTTGACTAAATTAATTTGGAAGGTTTCATGCAGTACCATTCATCCATTGTGACTTGACAAAAAAGAAAAATTAATTATTTAATTTTTATGTCAATATAGAAAATTAAAAGAAAATTAATTTTTGTCTAAAATTGAAGTATAGTTATTATTTCATATTAATTAATATTCATATTTGAAACAAATTCAAATCTATATATTCAAGTTTCAAATAAGAACCAATCACCCGTTTAAGTGTTATGATTCTTTGTAATTATGAAAGGATAAAATCAAACCAACTCTTCATTTTTTGTTTTTATTTTAATTTTTTTTTACAAATTTCGAATTTTATTGACTTGTTAATATCATACTAACAACAAAATTAAATAGTGTATAAAACTAATAACTATGAGGGCCAGTAAGGCATGTGGTCGAAATCTAAGGGATTATTATCAATGGAAAATTGGTCAAGGAAGATGGCAGAACGTAACAACCCTTTCTTTTTTATATGTATATATTGAAAAGACATCACCAATTTAATGATATCATATATATTTTCAAATTTCATTTTTTGCATCTTAGTTTTATTTATTTATATATTTATACTTTAGTTTTATTTGTTTATATATTTATTTAATGACTTAAATTTCATTATATATATTGAACGATTCAAATTTCGATTTCGATAGGTATAACTACGATATTTTAACATTTTTCATATAGAAAAAGAAAATACTAAGCTAGCTTTGAATTGTTGCAATGAAAGTTATTGGAGCCAAAACTAGTGATGTTGTTTTCGGATCCAAGTTGGTCTTTCCCATCATATTCATTGGGCTAAATAAATGGAAATGCTAAGAGCTGTTGGGCCATGTTGTGTTGGAAGAAGACTAGCATCATATGAAAACTGAGTCAATTCATCTTATTTTGGCTTAAAGAAAAAGAAGCAAAGGCACTTTGAAATGTAATTAATCTTCATTTTTCTCCTAATTTCGTTTATATTCTCATGTACCAAACAGACCATACAAGTCAAAATAATAAACTGTTTTTGAAAATAAATAAGGAAAATATGTTTTATAATAAAAAATAGGAACAATTTTCGTTTCTTAAAAACAATAAATTAAGATATTTTTTAAAAATATTTTCAAGTTGTTTTTATTTATTTTCATTTTTTTATGGCAATAGTTTTAAAAAATAATTACATAAATGTAGAGAATCATTAAGAATAAAGTATAAAACTTTTTTTTAAAATAAATATTTAAAAACATATTAAATATGTTAAAAACATTTCAAGTCCCAACAAACTTTTATTTATAATATATACAAAAGAGCTAAGTGTTTAGACTTTTTTCTCCCTCTAAATCATCTCACTTGTAGGTGCCCACATCCTTTCATTACTCTATTTAATTAATTTGGATAATATTTTCCTTTTTTAAAAGATACTCATTTAAATAATGTTTCTCTTTAAAAAAATATATCATAATTTATTTAAAATAATTTTAACATGAAAGTTAAATATTATTACTGAAATTTCTAGATGAAGAATATGGATAATTATTTTTTTTATTTTTAAAAATATATTACATATAAAAGAGTGAAATGCTTGTCGACTTTTTTTTTCTCCCTAAAACGTTCTTATTATCTCACGCGCTTATGTCCTATTAATATTTTATTTTCTTATTTTATTTAATTAATCTCTTTTTTAAAAGACAACCTGAAAATCAATTTAGATATTATTTTTCTTAAAGAAATTTCCTTGAAAGATAATATGAAAATTAAATAGTATTTGAGTTTATGTTTCTACTCAACTATATTTAGTAGAATGTTTAGGATTTGACAAGACTGGAACATGACCCACTTACACCTCTAACAAAAATGAATGCCTACCTTCCTTGACCGTGGGCTTTTGCGGATCTGACTGGTTCTCATGGATGGTCCCTGAAACCCATCCCAAGCTGTGGAAGGAAATAATCACAAGAAAGAAAGATCAGCCAGGTCAATGTCAGTCTTCCATCCATATTTCAGATCTTGAAACACCCAGGGGCAAAAAAATCTCGACGAAAGTGAAGTATGTGAAGCTCAAGGAAATGAGAGGAGGTATGGATAAGATGGGCCTAAAACAAGCTTTAAAGACAAAGCCTTGTATACTAAGCCTCCAAAGCTTGGAGGGAACTAGGGCTGCTGTTGACTTCCAACGTGTTTGTTGGGAAAGGGTATTGACTTAAAGCGTATGTCTTGGGCTGCCATGATCAGCTCCTAATTATGCTTGACAGCCTCATAATATATATAATTGAAAATTAAAGGAAATGTTCCATGGCTCCCTTAATGGATTTAATCAAAGTACATCTTGATATAAATCTTAGCGGATAATGATTTTTCCTCCTTCAAAATTATTCTTTCTAAGGTGTTTTTGTTTTTATTTTCATGCCCATTGACCAATAAATTTATAAATGACACCTATTGAATGCACAACAAAGAAAACAAAAGGTATAAATAAAAATCTATAAACAAAATTTTCATTAATTAAATTACAATTTGGAAGGTTGGGGTAGTAATTTTTAATTTATAAATAAAAAAACTCTAATTTGTATAAATCAACCGGTTCTTCAACCAATCTTTCAATTTTATTTTATTTTAATCTCATTTATTTGTGTTTTTATAATTTAATCTTATTTGTTTGTATGCTTATTCAATTACTTAGATTCCACTATATATATATATATATATATATATATATATATATATATATATAATAATTCAAAATTTGATTTTGAATAGATATTGCTATGATATCTTAACATTTTTCATGTAAAAAAAAAAAGTAAGCTAGCTTTAAGAAGTTGCAATGGAAGCTCTTGGACCATTGATGTTTTTTCTCCTATCCAAGTTGGTCTTTCCCATCATATTCAGTGGGCCAAATAATTGGAAATGCTAAGGGCTGTGGGGCCATGTTGTGTTGTAAGAAGACTAGCATAATATGAAAACTAAGTCAATACAATCCAAGTTGGTCTTTCCCATCATATTCAGTGGGCCAAATAATTGGAAATGCTAAGGGCTGTGGGGCCATGTTGTGTTGTAAGAAGACTAGCATCATATGAAAACTAAGTCAATTCATTGTATTTTGGTTCAAAGAAAAAGAAGCAAAGGAACTCTAAAGTTTCACCGGAGGAAAAAGACTTTGAATTAATAGAGTCTATTGTTATTGCATTTTTGAACTTTGGGGATCATCAATGTAAAATGAAGACAAATCCAATATGAGGAAGATGGATCCATTGTATATCCAATTTATCAAACCAGAACGATATTTTCTACATGGAATTGTAATTAATTTTCATTCTTATCTTAATTTCATTTATATTCTCATGTACCAATTATTCTTGACAACAAAATATTGCATGGCTCCCTTAATGGATTTAATCAAAGTATCTCTTGATATGAATTTAGTGGATGATGATTTTTCCTCCTTCAAAATTATTCTTTCTAAGGTGTTTTTGTTTTTATTTTCATGTCTGTTGACCAATAATTTTATAAATGACACCTCTAAAATGCGCAACAAAAAAAAAAAAAAAACAAAAAGATATAAATAAAAACCCATATATGCTTGATTTGATCAAACAATAATTTTCTTTCTTTTTTTTTTTTTCTAAGAAAAAACTTCAAAAATTGAAGTTTTTCAAAATTTCCATCAATTGATTTACAATTTGGGCATTTTCTAATTTATAAATAAAAAACTCTAATTTGTATAAATCAACCAATTCTTCAACTAAATTGTATTTTAATTTAAAGTGGAATCAATGTATAATAATTTAAATATGCAACAAACAAACAACTTTAAATAATAATTTATACTTTATAAATTATTTTTATCAAAAAAAAAGAAATTAAGAGTGAGTCTGATAATAATTCTAAAAAATATTTTCAATCTTTATAATATTTAAAAAATAAAAATTTTCAAATTTTAAAAAAAATTAGATATTTTTCATAAAATTAATATTAAAGGGACTCTAAAGGTGAATAAACAAAACTACTTATAAATTTATTTGAGTTTTTGAAAAATATTAAATAGTGGCCTAAATTACAATGAATGTGTAAAATCTAAGATTTTCAACATTGGAAATTCGTTGGAAATTCATAAGTTTTCACGTAATTGATTTGATCTTTCCCATCAAGTGTACACAACAGGAAGTTTCACTGTCCTTAACGTAAAGAAAATTATTGTACTTGGAGATTCGAGAAGGAAATGTAGGGGAGATTATTAATAGGTTATGGTTGTAGGGACAAGAGAAAATGCAGACTTGACGAAGTCAATTTGGAAGGTTATGGCTCACAAACTTACAACTGTCAGGAAGGAAATGTAGGGGAAATTATTAATAGGTGGTAGGTGCAGGAGACACGAGAACGCAGACTTCACCAAGTCAATTTGTAAGGTTATGCAGCACTGTGCACCAACTTACAGCTTTGATTACTAAGACCCCCCACCTTTTTTTTTTTTTTTTTTTTTTTTTTTTTTTTTTTTTCAGAATTTAAAATTTTTTATTAAAAAGAATTATTTTTAAATATTAAAAAGATTAAAAATATTTTCTTATTGATGTAAGAAAACTACTTTAGTATTTAAAAATGAATTTTAATAAGTTATAATGATATGTATTTTTATTCTAGTAAATAGAAAGATATAATGCTTCAAAACGTAATTAATAATTATAAAGAATTTATTATATTAGATAGAGAAAACTTGTGTGAAATGTTTTATTTCTAAATGTTCTGATAAGTTCTTGAGACTTGAGAGAAGTTACGAAAAAAAAAATCATAGTAAAGTTTTAAAACTAACATTATCAAAGTTATTTATGGTATTATTATGAATCTATTTGTGGACTCACGTTTTTCATGTGCGTTTCTATTTGATGACGCGACTCACTTTTTATTTGTGAAAAATTGATTTTTTTTGAAAAGTTTTGGAGTCGTAATTTATTTTGTTTTATTTTTAAATGGAAAATAAAATAAGAAATAAAAACATTAAGTATGACTCCTAAAAAGGAAAAACATGTTTGTGAAAACCAAATTTAGGTTCGGAGGTTAGGTTACCTATTAAAAATATACGGTGATAAGTTATAATACCCCTTTAAGATTAGGTTTCTACTAAATAAGTTACAGTAAACATGACCTTTGATTAGGAAATCAATGGATACCAAGGAATGATCAAAGGTGTACTATGGCTAAAGTACGCAATGGAAAGTGACCACACAAATAAGAGAAAATATATAGGATACGTATGTGAGCAGTGAATCAATAATGCGTTATTGTGGAAACAAAGTTAGTGGACAAGTGCAGAATAATTGCATGCATGTCATAGATCAAGGTAAAAAATTAGTCTTATTCAATCAAATATAGTAATCAGAATCAACAATTGATTGGTGATGAAAAAATGTTTATTCTCATGTAGGTTCTTTACTTTCTTATGTTGTGTCTTTTTATCTAATATAGTACATATCATATTTGCTAATACATGTTTATGTTTTATTTACACATAATATTGATTGCTTAATAAGTATATTTTAAGATGTTTGTTTCATTAATTGTACAATATGTAATAATTGATGTCATTACCATATCAATTTATGGAAACTTAATTGAAAGCTCTTGAAGAGCTCATATTATGTCACTAGTTGATTGATGTCATTACTACATATATGAATTTATGAAAACCTGATTGAAAGCTCCAGACAAGCTCATACTATGTCACTAGTTGATTGATGTCATTACTACATATATGAATTTATGAAAACCTGATTGAAAGCTCCAGACAAGCTCATACTATGTCACTAGTTGATTGATGTCATTACTACATATATGAATTTATGAAAACCTGATTGAAAGCTCCAGACAAGCTCATACTATGTCACTAGTTGATTGATGTCATTACTACATATATGAATTTATGAAAACCTAATTGAAAGCTCCAGACAAGCTCATACTATGTCACTAGTGGCATGCAAATCCATGACATTCTATTAAATCTAGAATAATTTGAGATGACCAACTTGGTCTCATAGGGTGAACAATGATGCATCAACTTCTTGAAATGTCAAATGGATATTCATTAAAGAACTAAAATTTTCTTAACTAGTGACTAATATATTTAAACCTTTGAAGGATATTATTACATGTTAAGCAAATTTCTAGTTTAACTCGCCATTAGGGGGAGGGAATTCAATTCCAGAAGAATGACGAGATATTAGATGGTATATACGCTCTTTGTCTCATCTTTATCCCCATGCAAGGCAGTATGAACTAAAAGTTCAAAGGATTATTCATTTGTAAGGATTTGCAAATTAGTTACCTAATGCTTTCACAAATATAAAGAAAGTAACAAAGTCACATGTACCGACTGTGAATACTCTGACACATATTGATGTCCTTAAGGACAATTGAAGAATTCCATAGCAAGTGAATCTAAAACACGCTTGAAGCGTGATAGACTTATTAGCTTAGAGGATTCAGTTCCTAGAAAAGGAAAATGAATAACATATGAAAAGCTTGACACTCTTGAAGAGTTCACAAATATGAAAGGGTTAAATGATGAAACCCAACTTAATAAACAGTTAGCCCCTGAAAAGGCAAAAATTAATTAAATACCAGTATCTAGAACTAAAGAGATCTTAATGAGTCACATGGTAGAAACAAAGAATCGTAGTGACATTATTATAGACAATATATTTGCATTCTAAGTGGTTATGGACATCATGAGAAATGTTGAAGATCAAGAACCAAAAACTATGGATGAATGTCGAAAAATGAATGATTGACCAAAATGGAAAGAAGAAATCAGAATAAAGCTAAACTCATTAGCAAAATGAGATGTATTTGGACCTATAGTTCAAACATTTGGAAACATAAAGCCTGTTAAATATAATTGGGTCTTTATGAGAAAGCGAAATGAGAATGATGAAGTCATAAGATATAAAGCACGACTTGTTGCTCAAGATTTTTCTCAAATACCTGGTATAGATTATGAGGAAACTTATTTCCCTGTAGTGGACGCAATCACATTTTGATACTTAATAAGTTTAACGGTCTCTGAAAGACTAGATATGTGTTTCATGGATGTTCTTACATCCTATTTATATAGGTCTATAAATACTGACATAGATATGAAAATCCCTGAAGGATTCAAATTGCCTGAAGCAACTAATCCAAAGCCTCGCAACATGTACTCAATCAAATTACAAAGATTTCTATACAAATTAAAGCAATCCAGACGCATGTGGTATAATCTTTTGAGTGAGTATATGTTAAAAGAATGATATATGAATAATCCAATTTGCATGTGTTTTTATCAAGAAATCAGAAACTAGGCTTATAATAATTGCAGTATATGTGGATGATTTGAACCTTATAGGGACTCCTGAAGAGCTCACAAAACATCCAATTATTTAAAGAAGAAATTTGAAATAAAAGATTTGGGAAAAACAAAATATTGTATTGGCTTGCAGATCGAGCATTATTCAAGTGACATATTAGTCCATCAATTGACATATATAGAGAAAGTATCAAAACGATTTTATATGGACAAATTGCATCCACTTAATTCCCCATGGTTGTTCATTCACTTGAAGTGAATAAAGACACAGTTCGTCCTAAAGAAAAAAATGAAGAATTGTTTGGTCCAAAAGTACCATATCTCGGTGGAATTGGTGCACTAATATATCTTGAAAAGTGTACTAGACTAGACATAACATTTTTTGTTAACTTGCTAACAAGATACAGTTTTGCCCCAACTAGAAGACATTAGAATGAGATTAAACATATATTGTGATACCTTTGTGGAGCCAGTGACATGTGTTTATGTTATTCAAAAGAATCAAAATCGCAATTGATTATGTAGATGTAGGATATCTTTAAGATCCCCATAAAGTACTATCCTAAACGAGATATGTTTTTACTTATGGTGGTACAACAATATCTTGGAAATCAATCAAGCAAATAATAGTAGCCACCTCTTCAAATCATTTAGAAATCCTTGCATTTCATGAAACAAGTCGTGAATGTGTATGACTAAGGTCAATGATTCAACATATTCAAGAAACATCCATCAGAGGTAGTGCAACCAAATTACATGAAGATAATGCTGTTTATATTGCACAAATTAAATGAGGATTCATAAAAAGTGATAGAACTAAGCATATCTTCCTTAAATTCATATATACCCACAAGCTTTAGGAGAAAAGTGAAATTGGTGTTCAGCAGATTCGATCATGAAATAATCTAGTAGATCTATTCACAAAGGCGTTACTAATTGAAGAGTTGAAGAAATCATAATCATGTCTACAAGAGAGGGAGAAAGCTAATATGGATATGCTGCACTTTTTTTCCTTTCGTCTAGTTTTGTCCCACTAGGTTTTATTGACAAGGTTTTTAATAAGATAGTTACCATATCCTTATGATCATTCAAGGGAGAGTGTTATAAAATATGAGATTCTGTACCACTATGGTAACTTGTGAATGACCATTCATATATATATGTGGACCCTGTATTTCCGCGCATGTGCTCCCACTCAATGACGAACTCGTTTTTTATTTGAAACAAGGATTTATTTATTTATTTATTTTTAGAAAATGACTTGGAGTCGCCACTTATTTTTGTTTTATTTTTAAAGGGAAAACAAAATAAGAAAGAAAACCCTAAGTGTGATTCCTTATTTGGAAAAGATGGTCTGTGAAAAACCAAATCTGGGCTCGGGGGTCAACTGGTTACTTATTAGGAAGGTATGGTGAAAACCGTAGCACCCCTCTAAGCCCCTAAAATGGGTCTTTACTAAATAGGATGAAGAAAGTATAGCAATTAGTGAGGAAATTAATGGATACCAAAATGATCACACATTGGAAGCCAAAACATGCATAAAGAAATAGTCAAAGAGAGAGTGCGAGCATACCTCAGCAGCAAGCAATAATGCCCTATCATGAAATGGGGTTAGTGCACAATAATAAGTACAAAATATATCACATGTGTCATTAAACAGAGTAAGAAACCATCACTGATGGATATTGCACTTCACTTAAATTTATTTTTTAAAAGAAAACATCAATGATGTTGGACTCCCACCGAAGGCCAATTTATTTTTGCATGAATTGATTTCATAAACTCCATCATTTGGAATTATAGAATTTGATTCATGCTTATTTAAAAAAATTTTTTTTTTTCAAAAAAAAATGATGAAGATATGAAATGATGTTTGCCGGAAAGAAAATAGTAGCAAATTTTATTGAAATATGAGATTTTTGGTGATCCTAAACACTAAAGAAGAATAAAAGTTAAAAAGTTGAAATTATTTGAGAATTAGGAATTTGAAAATTATTTGAAAACTGGAGTTTGGAAAATTATTTTTAACATTAAAATACCAAGAAACAAGAAGATGACGAGTGGCCATTGGGATTGCATGCCAAAGGTGACCATGCAAAGTGGGAACGCTTAAGGATGGGCCCAGGGTGGAGAGGAGCTTGTGACAGGTTAAATGGTAGACTGTTTGGAGATTATGGTATCTTAACCTTCATCATAATGTGTAGCAATACTCAGTCCATACTTTTGACCCTTGCCAATTGTTGCCTTCAAACTAGCTATGTTGACAATGGCTTACCAACTAGACAATTCTCCTCTTACACTCATCATAAGAGCCTATATATACAACTCATAGATGTATGTTCAAGGCTTTGAATCACTCCATTGATCATTAGGAATCTCTCCTTAAGGTCTCCCAATCTAAGCGGACTGTTACTTTCCCAGATAGCTTGAAAATGATCTAGTCTGTACGACTCTGAGATCCTACTGTGCATGAAATACCACATTCAACTTTACTCAAAGTTTCCTTGTCACTGATGGAGTCATCTAGACCGCTATAAGCATGGACAATGGGGAGAAAAACGCTCAAAACATTCTCCAAATAATAGTGATTCTTCCCAAAGTCTTGGAAACAAGTTCCGTTTGGGTTCTCATTGCCATCATTGATGCCTAATAGCTTCATATGAGTATGAGACCCTTGGAGTTGCCCTCTATCTTTGCCTTAGTCACCCATACCTGTTGGTAGATGAGCCATGTCATATTTCTTGCAACAACTCTTCTGGGTGTGGATTGCGGAAGCAATTCCGAACTTTTCAAAACCCATGAATCTTGAACAGATATGAAGCTGCCATTGTGGATGTTATATGGTGAGTACGAAGAGTGAACATGTATGCATAGTTTATGCTGGTACAGATCTGTAAATGAACTACATCATTTTACCAGCTATAAACGAGATGCTTAGTGACTCCTAATATTGCAAAGTGGCCCTGCAAGTTGAATCCATGTGTGTGTGATTCTGGGATGGAATGGTTGATGGGCAAATTGTGTGAGGATTACAAAACTTGAACTCTCATCGTAATGTGGGGGTTGCCAAGTATTGAAGATGCTATGATGAGGAACAAGTAGAAACATGACATGTGTGCATTGAAGTGGCCACGCATGTGGGCTGGGCGCCCATGGGAAAGATCACAAAATCATCTATGCAATTAGCAGCCAAGGATCTTGGCCTAATAAATCTGGAATTGAAATTTGCCAAGCAATCTTACAATAGGATCAAGTCATTTTTTGGGGTCTTTGAGCTTCTCACAAAGGCCTTGAATGAAAGAGTCCCATGAGGGGGGTGAATTGGGTGTTTAATTTTTTTTTTCAAGCATAAAAATTCAAGTAAAAGAAGTACAAATATAAAGAGATAGAGTTAGAGAGAGCAAACACAACGTTTATAGTGGTTAGACACCTCTTACCTATGTTCACTCTCCTCAAGCTCCTACTTGAGTGAGGGTTCTACCATCCTTGAAGCTTCAACCAAGTTTCCATTACACTTAGATTCCGACTCTATTGGGCTCTTACACAATCCTTCAAGTCTTTACTCACTTAAAACTTTTAACACTCACGAAAACACTCAAAATATAGATGGAAATCTCTTAACTAAGCATAATAAAGGCTCAAATATGATTGAAATGCTAAGAGGAATGACAAGGGTGTACTAAAGAGTATGCAATTGAGGATTCAATGCAGCAAAGAGAGAATAAAAACTTTTGAGTGAAGAATAGGTAGTTAAACAATTAAATGCAGGTATTTTCCTCATAAATAAAGTAGAGCTTTCAATTTATAAGTTTCTAGTTTCGGGAGCCAAAAATGCTAAAAAGCAGTCTCTATTGGTCAAGTTGGGTGTTGATTAGTTGACTTGCTATTAGGTAGTAAATGCATGATAGGTAATCATTGGGCCTGGATCGGACGTTGATCGGGAGGATTTTCCCATCGACTGGGAATGCATAGCTACTGGAAATGAGAGAAGATTTTTTACATTCCTCGACTAGTCCTCAACCGTGGTCAACTATATTTTGGTTTGAAAACCTTTTCTTTTATTTATTTCACTTCTGATACTTAAGCAAGGTCTTTAAGAGTACTAATAAGTTAAATTTAAAACAATTTGCCTAAGGTTTGTATAAGAAAACTTGAATTTTAATGAAAATTTAACTTTAATGCATAAATCAAGTTTTAAAATATGCATGAAAGATATGAAAATCCTAAGTGCACCCATGCATTCATCTTACATATGTTTCATAAGATTGTAAAGTTTTATATATACCTCGATCTTGCATTCAATTGGTCATTTGATGATTTTCACGGATATCCTTTTGAATTTCCAAACTAAAACCTAAAATTATAATTCAAAATGATTAACAACTTAACTATAGTATGTTATCATCAAAACATGATTAAGAGAACTCTTGGGCTAATACATTTAATAGGAAATATAAAAAAAGTGATAAATAAAATGATAATTCAATTTTTTATATTAAAAAGTCATTTTAATGGGAATAATAAAGAGATATGGATCCTATCATTATTAATTATTATAAACTAATAATTAAAAATAATTTAAAGTTAATTTATATTAAAAAAATCATTCGGAACAACAAATACGAAGGGATATGATAGAAATAGAAAGGGATACAATATTATATACATAATTACTAAGTATTAAAAATATGATATACATCATTACTAAGTATTAAAAATTAATTAATTTACGATACTACGGATACTATCTATTAAAAATTAAAATTAAAAATTTAAATAATTTAAAATAAAAATTAATTGTTGATATTCTACCCCTCAAGATTTATCATATTATTAAGTATTAAAATTTAATTTTACAATAGGAAAGATACTATCTATTAGAAATTGAAAATTAAAATTAATTTTCAAAAATTAAATTGATCTACATATCTACATTTATCATAATAATAAATTTCAATTTAAATAATTTAAATGAAACAGTGGTAAAATTAAATATTTAAATTATTTAAAAAAAATACATAACCTATACGATAGGTATAAAACTAAGTTAATTACTTAATTATAAAATATAAAAAATTTAAATAAACGTAAAGAGAATCTTATATTATTATAATATATTATCTATTAATATAATATATTGGATTTATGTGTTTACAAATATTATTTATTCATTGATATTGTATTTTTAATATGTTATTTTATATATTATTTTAATTAATTTTAATTTATTTATAAATTATTTAAAGCAAAAGATTTATTATCAAACTACTATTTTTTTAATAATGAATGTATATAGACAACTCCTAAATTTAATTTAAATTATTTTTTTGGCAAAAAATAATTCACTTAACAATTATCTTCATAACGTTATCCCTTTCCATTTGAGGGGTTTCACCAATATGATTTGTTAATCTATTTTTTCAAATAATTAATAATAATAAATAAAATGAGAATTCGATTTTTTATATTAAAAAAGTCATTTCATTGTGAATGGCAAAAAGATATGATACCAATCACTTTTACTTATTAAACATTAAATTATTAGTATTTTAGAAATTTGATTTTTATAATTACCATTATAAATTTCAATTTAGGGAATTTATTGCAATAGTGATTTGCAAAAAATTAAAAGATATGTATAAACAACAACTTCAAATGTGAGCTCTTATGCAACATAATGATAAAAATAATTATTATTAAAAAAAAATTAGACATTAAATGATATTCTACATATTTGTTAAAGTTATTCTAATAATTTTTCAGTTAAAATAATTTATTTAAAGTAATAATATGTAGAAATTTTCTGGATGAATAGAAATAAATTTTGAGTTAAAAAAATTATTTTAAGTAATAATAGGTAGGAAATTCTAGATGATTGTAAAAATAAATTTATATGTAGGTTTTAACTTTTATATATCCTAATTAATAAATTCAAAAGGATTTTTTTTTTTGAAATACTAAATTATTAATATTTTTTGAATTTGATCTCTAAGAGTTATGATGACTAAAAAAACTAAAGGTTCACGTTACTATAAAAAGGTAAATACATATAGTATATGAATAAGAGATCAAAAATTGTGAAAGCAACATTACTCAAACATCACCAATGTGCATCACATGTGTTCTATGGCTAGTATGAATAAATGAACAAAAATTGTCTTGATTCTTTTCTTTTGACTAAGCTTTTTACACCAAAAGAAACAAAATTAATTATTAATTAATTTTATGTAAATTATAAATTTTATTTTATTTTGTCTAAAATTGAAGTGTAATGATTATTTTATATTACTTTTTATCTATATTTGAAACAAATTCAAATATCTCCAAATGTTATAAAAACCAAACAAAACATCCACTTAATCATTATCATTCATTGTAATAATTTTTATCTAAAACAATTTGTGAAGGTAAGCAAACTTATTCAATGAAACTCTTGATGATTATGAAAAGAAGAAATAAACCAGCCCTTTTTTTTTCTTTTAAAGATTTTATAATTTATTGACTAGTCAATATCACAATAACAATAAATTAAATGACACAAAAGCACATTTTTCACCACTTGTTTTATTTAGTGAACTCAATTTTTTTTCAAAATATAAATTCATTTTTATATTAAGCTCATCATTTTAAAGGACATTGCACTAAATTTGTCTTTTGAAAGGATGAGTTACTTTTTTTATGTCAAAAGTTTTAATATCATGATAACACAATTTATGAGGGTTAGATTGACTCTAGGTTCACTCTTATGCATAAGGATATTTTGATAATTACGCAAAGTTGTATAAATGATAGTGAACAAAGTATCTGGATTGTGCTAATTGATTAAATAGATGATCTTTTGTGGTTAGTTAATCAATTATGACCCATTCTGGGCTGGATTAAGTAACCTAAATTTTGGTGGACTCAAGTTACTTAAGCTCACTTGGGGAACCCTATAAATACCCCTTAGAGGTTATGGTTTCCAACACCTTTTTTATGAGAGTCATCGAGTAGAAGATTTTGGGTGTATGAAACCTTCAGATATGTTCTTTACTACCAAGAATTGATTTAGGAACATCCAAATTCAAGTATAAGTTTTTTTTTCTCTAATTTTTATTTATTTATCTTAATATGGTTTTTGTAGTCGTATGTTTTTGCTTTGATAGATTTAGAAAACCTAGGATAAATACTTGCACCCTACAAGATCTAGGGACACAGAATGAAGAAGTACAAATATTCCCTACAACAGTGAGGGTGAATAGAAATGGGTTTGGCAAGGGGAGTAGGAGAGAAATGTAGGGTAGCTTATATAGTAATATTATGGTAGTGACAAAGGCAATAATTTGGTAGTGGCCACCTGTGTTCCATGACAATAGGGAGATCTTATACGATAGCAACCATCTTTGTTCTGCGTCAATAAGGGATTTTATAGCTACTTTCAATCAAGCTCGCAACCATATGCTTACTCATTTATTGTGGTCCAATTAATCCTATAACCATAGGCCTCATGGGAAATTCCTTTTCCTATACCTCAAAACATTACATTCTATTCACTACGACTCAACTAGCTATGAGATTATATATACTATTTAGCTATGGATTTTACTAAGCTCTCCTAAAACTCTTTGACTATATCTTACTTCTCTTATAGTGCCACAAAGTATGATATACATATAAGAATTATTGCCACTGGAAAATTGGAAGATGTAGGAGCATAACAAGTAGATAGGGGACATGCGCATAAGAACATGCTATTAATCAACACCCCAAGTTGCTTTAAAATTAACTAAGAAATTTTACAAACAATTTACATTTTAAACTATCACATTTTTTTAAAGATAATTTGATCTTAATAAAAACACCACTTCTTTTCTTCATTTTTTTTTTTTCAATTTTTAACTTTGTTATAATACTTAAACTCTAATTTCTAGTACAAAATAAAACCAAATTGATTTTAAAAATTTAGGATAATTCTTGTTTAAAAAATTAAATTACTTTAATTTTATATTGAAATTAATTTATTATAAATTAGCTAAATTGTCATAAAATTTGAATATGACTTAAATATGTTCTGTTTTTATATATTTTTCTTTCTTTCTCAATATATAAAATTTTATCATGATATTTAACTTAAAAACAAAACCAAAACATAGAAATAACTTAGCTTAAATAAAAAGTTAATTTATAAAATTTTTAAATTGAATGAAATTTCTACTACATGTGGTCACTATGCAATTATTGTTGACATGTTATTATGGGAACTCTTGCTCGTACATGAGCTAGATACTAACTTAATTGTCTTCTTCCTTTGTTTTAATTGATTCCTTAACATGCCCAAGATAGTGAAATATCATAGCATACTAGCTTGAACTAAGGGTTGATTTTTAAACATGGCTATCTTTTGTTCCTAAAAAGTGTCAAGCAAAAAAAATATTAAGGAAAATGATTTTCTCATGCTTGTTTTATAAAAAACAAATACAAAGAAAATAAAATATTATAACAATTTGTAAGAGTTTATATGCTTTTAAATTATTTAATATTTATATAAAAGAGTTAAATAAGTAAAATAAGTTTGAAATAGGATATAAAAATAATTTATTGACTTCAAATCCTTCACTTTTTCTTTCTTTTTACTTTTCATATCTATTTTCTTTGTCTCTCATTTTCCATCAAACTTTCTAGACTGAATATAGCCTAAAGTCTAAGGAAAAGTTGGTACATTTATCCAATATATAATTTTTCCATGGACACAATTCAAAATATAGAGGAGTGCACCATATTCCCCGCATGCTAACATTAATCAAATCTAGGTGGTGTTTGTTTTTTTGGCTTTTTGCTGAAAGTAATTTGTTTTCAGAATTTAGGTTGTTTGTTTTTGTACTTTTTCATAACTTATTATAAAATTTTTACTAAATAGAAAAAGCCAAAATATGTAGCTTTTTATAAATAGAAAAAATAACATATTGATTTCTTTTTACTTTTTAATACTTAATAGAAATAAAATACTATAAAAACAAACAACCTAATATTTAACACTATTAAACATTAATTTTCTATTTAGAATTAAGTAAAAAAACAAACGTCACCTTTACATTAATTGAAACTATTAGCGTCAAACAACCACAACTACCTAGCATGAGGAGCCACTTCAATGCTAAGAACCAAGGGAACATTTTCTAGGAAATTGCCTGATCCGATGCTGTGGCCACCTACCCTCTGAATTCTCCTGGAAGCCACCTCCGTCTCCAAACATTCCTTCAAGTCTACCACTACATGACTCATGTCTGGCCTTTGCATTCCTGTTGATGCTACACATGCTAAGGCTATCTCTACTGCTTTCCAGGCAGAATTGGTGTTGAAATCTCCTTGTAACCTTGGATCAACAATGCTTCGAATATCCCCTCTTTCAATCATAGGACTAACCCATCCAGCTATATGAATGCCCCCAGGGATTATTGCACGCCGGCCGGTGATTAGCTCCAATAAAACAATCCCAAAGCTATAAACATCGCTCTTCTCATTCAAATTTCCCGTGGACTGGCATCTGCATATATAGGAAGTAATTAATAGTTCATGATCAATAAGGAAGCAATTATGTAAAAATTGTAAGGAATAATGTCATTAATTAACACCTACTCAGGATCAAAATATCCAGGTGTGCCTACTGGGTCAGTTGATAAGCTTTGAAGATCTCTGGACATTCCAAAATCCGCTATCTTGGCTTGCAGTGATTCAGTTAATAGAATGTTGGAAGATTTCATGTCTCTGTGGACTATTGGTGGCTTACAGCCATTGTGTAGATACTCCAATCCTACACAATTAAGCAAGAAAAGAATCACAAATTACAGAAATATTTGAATGCACATTAAGTATAATATGGAAGATCTCCGCTTAATTACTGACCATGTGCTGCATCTACTGCAATTTGAAGTCTCTGTTTCCAGTTCAAAACATCTGCAGCTTCTCTGGCTACAGCAAATGCATAAACATTAAAGTCCACGAGTTGCTTCCAATTAATGTTATATACCTGTGATCAAGAGTGGTCAATACATATATATATATATACCTGATAACTTCTGTTGCAGGTTTCCATTGGACATGTATTCATAAATGAGAACCATGTTTGTACTGTCATCGCAGTACCCAATTAGACGAACCAAGTTTTTATGATGAACTCTCGTCAAGAGTTTCGCCTGCAATATTTCAAATTTTTTAGTGTCTTGACATCAGATGGAGAACTTATAGTACTGTAGAGCCATGGATGGATTGCTTTGTCTAACCTCCGCTCGAAATGCCTTAGGGCCTTGATTTGATGATGGAGAATGCACCTTGACGGCAACCTGAGTGTCATCTGCCAAAGTGCCTAGATAAACTTCTCCAAATCCTCCTCTACCAATGGGGCGATTAAAGTTATCGGTGATACCCACAACCTCAGAGTAAGTGAACTCAAAATTCCCTGACTTCAATGGCCCTTCTTTGGGGCGTTCAGTGACCGTCTCTATGGTTGTAGCTAAGGAAATCACAACAAAAATGGAGTAATAAAATGTTAAATCCTCACTTAGAAAAAAATGAAATGAAAGAAAGAAAATACCTTTGGTTTCTCTCCTCTTGGTCAACTTCCGGATGATTGCAAGGGCAGCTATGAGGACCAGGATCACAATCGCAGACAGAATGGATGTAAGAACAGGAACAAAGAACTTGTTCTTCTTCTTCTTCTTTTTCTGTCCTTGGCACGAGACGGTCGGACAAAGATTTGGATTTTCTCCGAGACTTGCATAACATAGAACATGGTACGTCCACTAATTAATTAATAAACTTTATAATCACAATATATGGATATTGAAGTCTAGAATTCTAAAAACAAACATTGAGAACAAGTACTAGAAAAGATCATTAATAAGCAAACCTCAGAGTTCCATCCTTGAACTTATCCGTAACAGCCTGTGGAACCGAACCTGTTAGGTTGTTCCCTGTTAAATTCCTGCAAAGACAAGATCAAATACTCAGATTACTGCATATATATCCTAAAGTATTCGAATATCCCAAAACTAAAAGTTTATTACTTACAGAGTTTTTAAAGATGGCCAGTCGGCAAAAAATTCTGGTACTGGTCCAGTCAAGTTGTTGTATGATAAATCCCTGAAATAATTTGAGTTGCATGCATTTTGAGCAAAGATTATAGAGAAGATATTCATGCTGCCACCATTTTTTTAGGTGACTAATACTGCTCATGGCTGCTAATACTTACAGAGTTTGTAATGATTTGAGACTCAAAAATGAAGCAAGTATATTCCCGGACAAATTGCTAGATGAGAGGTTCCTGCTTGCAAGGTAGAGTGGCATATAATAGTAAATCCTTTGTGTCATTTATTAGAAAAAGATTTATAATATTTATGGTTGGCAATTTATATTGATGGATCGTGTCATGTCAAAGCTTAAATATTCTATTACATAGGTCAATCCAAATCTAACGTGACAATCATGCTAAAAACATAAACTCAAATGCTACATAAATATTAAACAAGTAGTAGGTTATGTAACTCTTGTAATAATCAAGTCTTTATATTTAATAATCAAAGTCGAATTAGGTCTTTGTATAAGTATATATGATATGTGTCTCCACTAAATATGCTTTTAGCTCAATTAATCCATCTATTTAAAAGCAAATTTATAATGAATCAATCATTTATGAGTTAAATAACCAAAATTTATAATAAGGTTAATCAATAGGATTATTAAATGAGTCAATTTTGATCAAATTCGTATTATATAAACCTAAAAACTACTTATTTATTAAACAAGTTATATAAGCCGACATGAATTTTACCTAAACTCAATTATACTTGACCCAAATTCATGAAAAACATGGTGAGTTTGAGTCATGTTAATGAATCATATCAAACTTTGTAACTCCTAATAACTTTCACCAGTACATCCCTGCAAACATGAAGTTGTTCGAAATGGCAAACTCACAATGAGATAATAGTAGGGGAAGTATTATGGCTGCAAGTGAGGCCATCCCATTGGTATTCCATGGGGAGACATGGGTCTCCTTGCCAGTTCCTGCTCACTGCGTAATCTGATTTGATCTTCTTGATTGCATCAACTAGTATTTTCCAAGAAAAACAGAACAGGAATTAAGTAAAGCTGGACAATTTTAACTAAATTAGAATATATATCTAACAGAACGGAACAGAGCCTACCATCGTTTTGTTGAGTTGATGATTGTGGGAATTCTTTTATCATGTAAGCCTCCATAGCATTAATAATTGGCGGAAGCGTGGATCTGTTTGTCCTTTTTAGTGAAAAGAACAATTTCTTTGTGGTACTTCCACTCATGGAATATTTGCTAGACACGGTGTCCGAAAAAAGGTATCTAGGAGACACAGGCCCACTATATGGTTCATCATTCACGGAGACAGTAAATTCTCTAATTTGGCCTTTGAGATCCTCAACCTCCGCAAAGTGCATGTAAATGTACAACTTTTGAGAAGGATCATTATCTATGTTTAAAGAGAAAACCCAGGGTTCACTTTCATTTGCAGGTGTTACAGCAGTCGCCATCACACTCCCCGGTACTTTATAAACAGAGGTACTAAAGGAAGAACTTACAAGTGATGAATTAATGGACAACCAAGACGACCATGTGAATGATCTCCAAATCCGGTCGTAAACATCGTCTTTGTCCCTAAATGATCATAATATATGTTTTCATAACTTGTTAGTTCAATATAAATGGACGATTAAGCTAAAAAAGAAACTAGTAAATCCATGTTTGATAATTGTTTTCAAAAACAGTTTTTTATTCTTTAGAATTAAAAAAAAAAAAAAAAAAAGGAAAAAACAGTTTTTTTTTGTTTTGAGAAACAAAAAATATGGTGTTTCCAAAATACATTTTTTAATGTCTCACCTGATTAAGCTCTGCTTTTCTTGTTGTGTACCAAAATCCCACCTATTATAGAGTAGCAATGACCCTAGTTCAGTCGGGCTATAAATCAAATCATTAAGTTGTCTAAGCTCTAACACCGATATGAATGGTGTCCCCGAACCGGCGTTTACTAGACACACATCTATGTAATCTGTAATTGGTATGTGTATGATTTCCATCCTGATAATATCAGAGGCCTTTGTTATGTTGACCGTGTCCCATTCATCAACACCCAGATATAGTTTGAAGATTGGAGGTTGATTCTTGGAATCATAATTCCCATACATGAATCGAGCCCTGATCAAATACTTATGATTCTTGCCTCGTGCTGGTTGTAGGGTGTAACAATTCCTGTCTCCTTCTGGGAAGCTTCTAACGTTCTTGAGATGTTAATTGATATCTTGATAAACATATTCTTGGGAAACGTTATAATTGATTCCAGTATCTATGAATCCTGCATCCGAGTTGTAATCTATCTCGGTTTCACTATCTGTATAATAGGAGCCCGAAGCTATCCCACAATCGATGCTTATGAACCCTACAAAATTTCAAACTCATTCAAATTGATAACAAACTTTGTAATGAATATGTTTATCTGCACTACAACTTGCTTGTCATTTTATGAAGAAAAACATGGTGTTGCAAGATGGTATTAAATTGTATAAAAATTCAAGATGACAAAGTTTGATATGATTTGTCAACACAGTTCAAACCCAACATAATTTTTATGGGTATGGGTTGAGTATAATTGCAGTTAGGTTAAACTCGTGTTTACCTACATAACATGTTTAATAAATGGATAGTTTTTGTATCAATTTATATAACATGAATTTCACCTAAATTGATCAATTTACTAATATTAACTTAATTATAACTTTAAACTATTTAACTAATATTTGACTTATTTTAAATTTATTTTTGAATAAATAAGTTAATCGAGCTACAAACATGTCTAATTAAGATGGTAATTATATGGCCTGATACAAGATCTAATTTAACCTAATTATTAAATATAAGGACCTGATTACTAAATAGATTACATGATGTGGTACATGTCTAATAATTATATAGTCTTTGAGTTTATATTTTGAATGATATATATTTAATAGAATGGCTAAAATTTGACATAACACAAATACAACCCACTAACATCAACTGACAGCTCTGATAAAAATGAATATCTACCTTCCTTCGCTGTGAGCTTTCGCCGATCTGCCTGGTTCTCATGGAAGGTCCCTGAAACCCGTCCCAAGCTGTGGAAGGAAACAATCACTAGAAGAAAGACCAGCCAGGTCAATGTCAGTTTACCATCCATGTTGTTTCAGATCTTGAAACACCCAGAGGCGAAAAAATCTCGATGAAAGTGAAGTATGTGAAGCTTAAGGAAAGAAGAGGAGGTATGGATAAGATGGGCCTGAAACAAGCTTTAAAGACAAAGCCTGGTATACCCAGCCTCCCAAGCTTGGAGGAACTAGGACTGATGTTGACTTTTCCAACACGTTTGTTGGGAGCAGGTATTGACTTACAGCGTATGTCTTGGGTTGCTCCTAATTATGCTTGACAGCCTCATAATATATGTAATTGAAAATCAAAGAAAATGGATAATGATTTTTTCCTCCAAAATTATTCTCTCTAATGAGTTTTTATTCTCATGCCCGTCTACCAATAATTTTATAAATGACACTCTTATCGAATGCACAACAAAGAAAAAGAAAAAGGTATATAAAAATCTTTAAACAAATTTTTCATCGATTAAATTGTAATTTGGAAGGTTGAAGCCCAATAAAACTAATTCAAGTTTCATGATTCATAAAATAAATAAATAATTTTTATGTCAATAGAAAAAATTAAAATATTTAATTTTTATTTAAAATTAAAGTATAATTATTATTTTATATTAATTCCTATTCATATTTGAAACGAATTCTAATCTATATATTTAAATTTTAATCTAGATAAAATATTATAATTCTTTGTAATAACTTTTATTTACGAGTATTTGTGAAGGTGAAGAATTAACTCATTCAAACAAATTTAACCCTTCATAATTATGAAACTAAAAAATCAACCAACCATTCAATTTTTCTTTTTTCTTGACAAAAATTTTAGAACTTTATCGACTAGTTAATATCATACACTAACAACAAATTTATAGCAAGTAAATGTGGGATGGTGTAGAAAAAAATAGTGAGATTAATGTTCATGTTTACCTAATGTGTTTGTGCCAGGTTTCCTCCCACGAGGTTTTTCATTAATAAAATGTTTTACTAATTACCAGATTTAATTAAGCAAAAAAGGCTTAATCACTAAGCCAAATTTGGGTTGTATCACTCCCTTGTTGCAATGAAAGATATCAGAGCCAAAACCAATGGTGTTATTTTACTGTCCATGTTGGTCTTTCTCATCATATTCGTTAGGCTAAATAAGTGGAAATGGTAAGAGCTGTGGGGGCATGTTGTGTGGAAGAAGACTAGCATCATATGGGAATTTTTGTCAATTCATTGTATCTTGCCTCAAAGAAAAAGAAGAAAAAGAAGAAATGGGACTTTGAAGTTTGAATGGATCAAAGTCAACTTAAAGAATTTGAATTAATATAGTGAATTGTAATTGCCTTTTTGAACTTTGGGGATCATTAAGGCAACATGAAGACAAATCCAATCTAAGGAAGATGGATCCATTGTATATCCAATTTATCAAACCATGTGATATTTTCTACATGGATTATAATTTCTTCTCATTCATATCTTAATTTTGTTATTATTATCATGTAACAAACACACCTAAGGACAAGTTTTAAAAATTAAAAAACAATTTTTGAGAACAAAACAGGAAACATGTTTGACAAAAAATAAAATAGAAATCAATTTTCAATTCTTAAAATAAAAAATAATATATATATTTTTATAATATGTTTGAATTGTTTTTAGTTATTTTAATTAATTTTTTTTACAAGGGTTATTTTAAAAAATAATTACATAAATATGGCGAATGATTAAAAATAAAACATAAGACTTATTTTTTTTAAATATTTAAAAAAATAGAAAATAAGTTAAAAACATTTCAAATTTTCAAATAATTTTATGAAGGTTTAAATTTCACTATACTTTTTCAACATTTGTCTTTTTTTACACTTTGCCTCCCATCTCCTTGAAGAGTAATATTTTGTCTCCTATACTTGTTAATAAATTTTCTAAGTGAAGAAACAAAATTCAAATGTCAACAAAAATACCTAGAGCCTATTTAATAATTGTTTTTTGAAAATATTTTTATGTTCTTCATAACAAAAAAAAAAAAAAAAACGTTTAACAACCAAAAAATAAGGTATTTTTAAAGAATATCTTTGAATTGTTTTTTGAAAATTGTTTAAAAAAATAATTATACAAGTATAAGGAATGATTAAAAATAAAACATTATATATAAAAATAATTTTTAAAACATATTTAAAATTATTAAAAAAACATGTTAAAAACATTTTAGATTTTCAAACAAACATTTGTTTTACAAAACATTAGAATTGTTTTAAAAAACAATTACCAAACATAACCCTATTATTCAATTTTAAAGCTATCACACTATACAATTGCATGCGAAAATCATGAATTACCATCTGAATATTTATCTAAGATAAAAAATAAAAATTGATGACTATTATATTTTGAAAGGATTTGGAAATATCACTAAAAAAACTATAAATTTAAAGTTAATTATACCTAAGCTCCAATAAGTGATCAAACTAAAATGTAAAAAATGGCAATCCCTTTCATAATTTTATGGATGGTTTGTAATTAAGATAAAATATTATCTTTTAATGAGTTTGGAGGTAAAGTATTTGAGCTTTGAATATGAAGAAGTAGAGTGCAAAACAGATAGAAAAATTAAGAGGATAAAGTGTATTTAATTCCTTTATAATATAAAATACAAGTATTAGAAAAAAAAACTTAACTTCAGTAGAGGAAAAGTGCATGCATTGAAAGCACACCAACCAAAAAAAAAAAAAATAAATAAATAAAAATAAAAATCTATATGTACTTGACCTAACATCTCCCCACAAAAATAAAAATCTATATATACTTGACCTAATATCTCTCCATCTAATCAACAAAATTCATCATGCATGGGGAAATATTCTCATTCCATGCAACATCAAGACTGATTAAACAATAAATTAAAAAATTCCAACAACTTTGAATAGTTATTTGTACTTCACAAATTATTGTCACGGGACAAAACTACGTTGGGTTTCACTTCATGGTTACAATTGATTAGGGTTTTGAAAAAATATTAAATAGTGGTCTAAATGATTCTAAGTATATATATATATTAAATGTGAGATTTTCAAAAGCCACATCCAATATGGGCATTGAAAACTCATTAGAAATTCATGAGTTTTCAGAACATTGACTTTATCTTTCCCATCAAGTATACTCGACAAGAAGTTTCTTGACCTCTAACGTGTAGAAAATTATTAATAGTGGTATTTATTAGCGTTGGGGAAGGTAAGACTTGATTTTTATATTACTTATTGACCAAGACAATTTGGAAGGTTATATGCAAAAAACTATTCACCCATTGTAAGTTGACAAATAAAAAATTAATTATTTAATTGTTATATTAGTACAAAAACTTAAAATTTTTTATTATATATATCATTAAGACTCTTTGTAGTTATGAAACAAAGAAATCAACCAACCCTTCAACTTTTATTTTTATTTTTTTATTTTATTTTTCTTTTGTAACACTAACAACAAAATTCAATAATGCAACAAAACTAACAGCTGTGAGTGGGGCCAGCAAGCCTTGTGGTTGAAATATAGGGATTATTGCCATTAGAAAATTGGTTAAGATGGAGGAACATAGCAAGTAAATACCAACTTTCAGAGTTTTCACAGTCAAAGCAAAACCTTTTTTTTTTCAACGTGTAAAGAAAAAGACCTTTTAAGAACATTTTTGCGTTATTTTCATTTGTTTTACGAGGATGGTTTTAAAAAATAATTACATAAATATCAAGAATTGTTAAAAATAAAGTATAAAGCTTATTTTTTAAAAATATTTAAAAAAAAATATGGTTAAGAACATTTCAAATTCCCCAATAGGCTATTTTAAAACAGTTCTTAAAAACTATTTTCAAAAATCGAAACACTTATGAAATAGAGTCTAACTATTATCTCACCTCTGGACCCATTTCACGTTGAGAATCTAGACTATACAAGTCAATCAAAATGCCTGACTTTGTCGCTTGTCCCTCCATCCTTCTAGTTTGATCATGAGCTTTCTCTTATTCCAATTACTCTTTCAGTTCCATCACTACATGACTCATGGTCACCCTTTGGATGGAAATTGATGGTAGGCATGCCATTGCCATCTCCAAAACTCTCCAAACTGAACTTGTGTTGAAATTTCCTTATAGCCTAGGATCAACAATGCTTCCAATGTCCCCTCTATCGACAAAGAACTTTACCCATTGAACTATATGAATGTTGTCTTCATCTTTAATGATTGCAAGTTTTCCGGTTATCAACTACAATAGAACAATTCCAAAGTATAAATATCACTTTTCTGGATCAACCTATTGAATATGTAGTACTTGCACAAAATCACTTGGTGACAAAATCCAATATAGTGTCTTAATTTTTTTTTCATGGACATCCACATGTAGAGGTGTAAATTGGACAAGCCTAGACAATAATTTTCAATACTCGAATTAGGGTAGGGTTAGGTTTTTTCTACCTAAATTCAATTTGGGTTGGACTTGACTAAGGTACAAACTACCCAATCCCAACCCGAACTCAATTTAATGTTTTTAAAATATTTGTAATGTCTATTATCTTATATAACAATATTCATTTTTTTTGGATTTTAGAAAATATATCAAATTATATTATAGCTTATATTTTTCATTTTTATAGAAAAATATATAAATTTATTTATACTTTTTTGTAATTATCTTAAAATTTTGTCCTATTTACTATCTAAATTTTCATATAAATGTATAGATTTTATTTTATTTTTTTTAAAAAAAAACCAATATTGATGGATTTTGAATTATACAATATGACTAACTTGAATTTAATCTAACCAACCCAAGTTAAACTTAAACTAAAAGAAACGAGGTTGGGCTAGGATTAGGTTAAAGAAATGAGGTTGGGAGTTTCGGTGGGTCAGGAAATGACTTTGTCGGACTTTGTAGAATAGGGTATGTGACTGCTCCGGGGCGTCATACTCCACTGGTGGCATGCCCTGATAACCTTTTTTAGGGTTAAGTTTGGTTATTTTTGCGTTTTGAGGCCCTGTTGAGTCTACTGGGTGTTTGCATCTCTTTGTGGTCTGAAAGTTATAGCGAGTCAATCCATAGCTAGGGTTAGGAATCGATGAGTGGAATTGGGTTTCCCGATTTGTGTGGCCACTAGATCAAGCATGCTAGCTAGTTGTGCACCTTGGGGCATTGCCCTCTTGGCAGTAGGGTCGGGTAGCTGCTTTCTAATTGTCGGCACTGTGCCATGCAGGTTCGACTCGGCCCACCACTCCAATATGCCTGCAAAAAAGAACACTGCCTCATCCAGTGCAGCTGGGTAAGGTGGGAAAGGCGGTCAGACAATCATGAGTTTCGAACACCCTAATCCAGGGAAGCTTACTGAGCTTCTCAATGAGCGGGAATTCCACGAACACTTCTTCATCCCAAATGGCGTCTCTGTTCAGTTAGTGGAAAGAGATCCAACGTCCACAGAGAAGGCTGCACACAACACCATTTTCTTTAGCAAGGAGTAGTTCAATGTTGGGCTCAGTTTTTCTCTTCTGTCCATTTTCAAGCAGTTCTTGCACTATACCCAGATTCTTCTAGCCCATATCCATCCTAATATCGTCCGGGTGTTAATGGGGTACAGCATCTTGAACATGTTCTTCCATATGGACCTCTTCCTACTAGAGGTCCTCTTCGTCTACACCATCAAAAAGGGCAAAAAGGACATTTTCAGCATGTTCACCCATATCCCATCCCTCCAGTTGGTGACGGGCCTTCCTAACTCGAACAAAGGAGGGGCCAAGGGACATGTACTGGTCCGGGGATCATGGGCCGGCTTGATAGAGCATCCAAAAAGGGATTTCCACCTTAACTGTTCATTAAAGATTCTAGGTAGGGATGGTTCTGAGTGTCTGTCCCCTTACTATTTTTTGTTGAGTTAATGCCACTTGGTCGCTAATATTTTATGTTTCGTCGGTGTAGGTAAGGATAAGAGGGGTCGTCTGGTCGAGTGGGTGGAGGAGGCTTTGTTCATTCGTCTAAACAAGTTGTTCGAGATCACTGCCAGCGAAAGAAACCATCAGACGCTTATCTCTATCCGGAACCTGCTTGCGGTTATCCGAGAGCCCCAACCGTACGTCCTTCCCATCATTCCTAGGAGGTTGCCAAAGGTTGTGGTGCCCGAAGAGCACTTCATCTTGAAGGATCTTCCTTTTTACAAAGAGGCATGTGAGGCAAACGCCAAGGCTCGTCAGGAACGTCTTGAGCAACGGGAGAAGAAAAAACAGGAGGGGAAATTAAGGAGAACACCGAACGAGAAGGGTCGGTGTGGACCCGCATTTTTCACGTGCGTCCCCACTCGATCGGCAAGACTCGCTTTTTATTTATGAAAAAATATTTAGTTTTGGAAAAGTTGGAGCTACCACTTATTTTATTTTTATTTAAAGGGAAAATAAAACAAGAAAGAAAAACCCTAAAATGTGACTCCATAATTTTTGGAAAAAGCATGTCTTTGAAAAAACTCGAGTCTAAGACTGGGGATCAGGTTACTTATTGGGAAGGTACCTCTAGGAGGTAGCACCCCTCTAAGCCCTAAAAAGGTCTTTACTAACTAAATTGGGGAAATGAGGCAATTAATTGATTAATTGTAGATACTTAAGTAAGGTAGGTGATTTCAGAAAGTAGCATGCTAAATAAGGATATCAATCACAATAAAGGAGAGTTAGGGTGCGTACCTGAACCACTTCTTAAGCACTATCACAAAACATCAATTGTTAATTCAGAAATATGACACACGACATGCATTTTATCAAGGATGATCAAACAAGCATCAAGACAATCAAGTATGACATCAAACAAGGGCAATGACATGCATATTCATGAAATTTTGGGAACGTACCTGGATAGCATATATAACTCCTAATGCGCTTCCTCAGGACATGGGGGTTAGATAAATAATAATAAATAATAAATCCTAGCATGCTTATCTAATTAATTAGCAAAAATTATCACAATACGGAATAATTAATTATCATACATATCTTGTATACAATTCCTAAAAAGAAAAATGTAAATATAATTACAATAAATTGTAGGGTGGTAGCAAAAATAAATTTTGAAAAAGATTTTCTTATGTAGGGATTTCACCAATTCCCCAAATTAATATACACGAATTTAGCCTAAAATTGTCCCATTTATTTGGGACCACAAGCTTTGATTCGCGTTTTGTTTAAAACCAAAATTTTTGTTGAAAATTGAGAAGGATGCAAACCGATTAAGATATGGTTGCATGTTATTTTTTAAATAGAAAAGAGATTTTGATTCTAGAGGCTTTAAATGAATTTTAAAAAATCTCTTAAAAGGGTTTTTTTTTTTTTTTTTTTTTTTTGAGAAAAAGAGTTTTGTTTTAAAATAAAGGAAATTAATTTTTAAAATAACAAAAATAGAAAACAAAATATCAATCAAAACAAAAGGAAACAAAGATCACGAAATAAAGATTTTAGGAAATCTTGTCAATTAAAGTGGTAAGAGTAAAGGCCAACCTTCATGGGTTTCTAGTGGCCTTAAAAAAAAATTTGATCAACAATCACTAAGGCAACAAATTTATAACTTCCTAATCAAATAAACTAACAAAATTATCATCCAAAAACTAACATTTAGATTTTAAGAAACACATGAATAACTAGAATTAAACTAATTAGAATTAAAAATGTAAACTTTTCCTCACAAGATCAATTAAACTAAAGAATTAAGATCGATAACACGTTCAAATTAAAAATAAACTAGAATTTAAATTAATCGGAATTAAAAATATAAACTTTACCTTACGAGACCAATTAAACTAATAGATTTAAGATCAATAACTCATTCAAATTAAAAATAAACTAGAATTTAAACTAATCAGAATTAAAAATATAAACTTTACCTTACAAGACCAATTAAACTAATAGATTTAAGATCAATAACTCATTCAAATTAAAAATAAACTAAAATTTAAAAATAAACTAGAATTCAAACTAATCGGAATTAAAAATATAAACATTACCTTACAAGTCCAATTAAACTAATAGGTTTAAGATCAATAACTCATTCAAATTAAAAATAAACTAGAATTTAAACTAATCGGAATTAAAAATATAAACTTTACCTTACAAGACCAATTAAAATAATAGATTTAAGATCAATAACTCATTCAAATTAAAAATAAATTAGAATTCAAACTAATCGTAATTAAAAATATAAACTTTACCTTACGAGTCCAATTAAACTAATAGATTTAAGATCAATAACTCATTCAAATTAAAAATAAACTAGAATTCAAATTAATCGGAATTAAAAATATAAACTTTACCTTACGAGACCAATTAAACTAATAGATTTAAGATCAATAACTCATTCAAATTAAAAATAAACTAGAATTTAAACTAATCGGAATTAAAAATATAAACTTTACCTTACGAGACCAATTAAACTAATATATTTAAGATCAATAACTCATTCAAATTAAAAATAAACTAGAATTTAAATTAATCGGAATTAAAAATATAAACATTACCTTACAAGTCCAATTAAACTAATAGATTTAAGATCAATAATTCATTCAAATTAAAAATAAACTAGAATTTAAACTAATCGGAATTAAAAATATAAACTTTACCTTACAAATCCAATTAAACTAATAGATTTAAGATCAATAACTCATTCAAATGAAAAATAAACTAAAATTTAAACTAATCGGAATTAAAAATATAAACTTTACCTTACAAGTCCAATTAAACTAATAGATTTAAGATCAATAACTCATTCGAATTAAAAATAAACTAGAATTTAAACTAATCGAAATTAAAAATATAAACTTTACCTTACGAGACCAATTAAACTAATAAATTTAAGATCAATAACTCATTCAAAATAAACTAAAATTAAACTAAAAATATAAACTTTATTTAAACTTTCATGTAGATTAAAATAAACTAGCATAGAACTAATGAATTGCAATCATAAAAGAGAGACATTTAATCTAAGAAAAATAAAAGATTGTTCGAAATCGAGATTTAAAAGAATTTATCACAAACAATTAATTAAACCAATCAACTAAAACCCAAACTAAAAAGAAATAATGTATCAAAAATCCAAAAAACTAACCTGTATTGTATCGGAAAAATACTTTCTTGATGTGTCGAAATGGCAGCCCAATTAGTCCTTCAAGTCCTCTACCGCTCCCCTAAAAAACTCTTGCATGTGTTGATCTCCCCTCAAAGAAAAAGTCTCTTTTTTAAAAGTCCCACCATCTGGATGTCCTTCTTCTATTCCTTTTTTGTCCCATTTATATGGCAACCTATCTTTTTCATGGAATATTTTATTTCCTTTTGGGATATGTACGTGGATATATGGAAAGTGATGTTTTAATTACAAAGTGGTATTTTAACTTTTATGGAAAGTGTTTTTCTATTTTATATACATCATAATTCAAAAAAAAAAATATTAACAAACATTTTTAAGGGTAATAATAATAATAATAACTTATCAAATTGGTATAAACAAATATATATATATATATATATATATATATATATATATATATATATATATATATAAATTAAAAAAACTTAACTTACCAAAAAATATATTAAAAGCACTTTAAGAAAATGACCAAATAAAATAAAATAAAATACAAAATAACTTACTAAAAAAATTTATTAACGTATATATTAGTAAAAACATTTAATAGTAATAATAATAGTAATCATAAAAAGAGATAAGATAATTGATCATATACAATCTTGTAAAAACAAATAAATAGATAACAATAAACAAATAGCTAAACAAATATAATAAATAAATAACTAAATAAATAAATAGATAAATGAATAAGAAATCAAGCTCATGCAAGTGTTAAGAAATACAAATCATGCGAACGATGCAAGTCATACTTAAGAAATACAAATCATGCGAACGATGCAAGTCATACAGGAGTTATCTAAAAGGTAACATATGTGGGCCAGGATGCCTAAGTGGACCTAGCAAACCAAAGTGGCCTAGATGTGCCTAAATGAGCTTAGGTGAGTCTAAGTGGGTTAAAGTGGACCTAAGTGAGCTTAAGTGAATCTAAGTGGGTCAAGGTGGACCTAAGTGGGTCAAAGTGGACCTAAGTGGGCTAGGTGTACCTAAGTGGGCCTAGAGTGAGACTAGGTGGACCTAACTAAGTCTAACCTGAAGTGCACTTAACTGAAGCCTAATTTAAACTTGAAGGGTAGCCAAGGTCATAATGTGGAGCTGGGTAAACCCCTCAACTAAAGTCTCCGAGGTGGCTCAAGAAAGGTAAGTAGCATGAGTAGCTATGGGCTACCAAGAGATTACTGTAAAGTATTGGTAATGGACTTTAAAACATGTGCTAAATGGACAAAATTGAGGGTCCACATTCAGGCCTCATCGTCTGCAGCCTGTCTTCCAACTAAGAAGAAGAAGAATAGGCCCAGCGTAAAAACGACCAAGGCTTCGACTCTGGTTCCTGAATCTCCGACTACCTCTACTCCTTCCGCGTCCAATTCAGCGGATAGCTCCATCCAAGCTTCCGAGGGTGACTCCGATTCCCTGAGGCTCGATCCAAGCGATTCGGGGACTTACCATTTCGAGCCCGAGCCAGAGCCTATAGCCCTTAGATTTATAGACGAACCGGAAGCAGAGAAAGACATGTCAGTTGATCTGAGGACCAATTTTAAGGAGAGGCACCACAAATGACTCCATGAGGCTATCGATATGGTTCCTCCTCCAACCAAAAAGGCTTGCCAGAAGGGGGCTCGAGAGGAGCCTGGGAGAGAGGTCCCTCTAATGCCAGTGCCCCCACCAGATACTGTGGGGCCTAGCAGCGCACCTGCTGTTGAGAAAGAGGTCGGCCCGACTCTAGGTGGGGCCTCTGGTGGTGGTGCTCCTGTTGAGGAGGTTTTAGACCAAAAAGACACTCATGCATCCGCTCTTCCTCCAAGTTGGGATGAAATGATGGATATACTGAAGCGCGTGTCATGCTTTACAGATGCTGAGCCGCCTTCCACCAAGATGTCAGATTTCTTTCCTCTTACCAAGCAAATATCGGTGAATTTAGGTGGCAACCTTCTTGTCTTTGTCTCAGCCCGACCTTCTTTTGGCACGCTCGAGTCTACCGTCTCTCGTATTCAGCAATTGTAGGACTGCACGGTGTAGGAGACTGTAGAAGTGGTAACTTCTTCTATTTTGCTATCTTTCCGGATAATGAACACCTCCCTAGTTGGCACTAACCCTGTTTCTGTTATTTCTTCTAGTTGGTGGGTGGCATCAGAAACATAGTGCGTCAACGCACACTGCTTTTTAAGTGGTTGGAGGTAACTGAGGCTATGCGGGCTTTCATCTCCCACCGCATGGGTGGTGGTGAGGAGCTGCGTGCAAGGTTGGAGCGAGTAGAGACTGATCTTGCTGTTGCTTAAAAAGCTATTGCGAAGGGAGTTGAGGCTCTAAAGCTGGCTAAGTAAGAGAGGGAAACGATCCGCATTAAGGTGGACAAAACTGAAGAAGGAGAGCGGAGTTGTGGAGGCCAAGCTCAAAAGGGTCGAACAGGAGATCTCCCAATTAAAGAGGGAGATAGAGGAGCTCCACGCTGGATTCACGACTTAGAAGAAAGAGATGGAGGAGCTACAGACAGGGTTTGCCGTTCAAAAAAATGAGTTGGAGGCTAGGTTCGTCGCTTAGAATAAGGAGCTGGAGAAGGAGTACCAAAAGCAAGTGGACGAAATGTACTTTTTTGGTTACTGTTGCTGCATGAAGAAGAATGACATTATGCATGACATTTTCTCTCTTCCTTCTGATGATGATGGTGAGATACTTGGGGGTTCTTTGTGATGAGACGACATTTTCTTTGTGCGATCCCTCCATATAGTTTTCTTTCTACCGTGCATGGTTTAGTTAATGATTTGTAAAGACAATTTTTATATTTATAATCATGAATACAATATTCCTTTACTTTTCTTTTGATATTCATTCATTTTTTCCTTTAATGATAGTATTGCTTTAGGTTAGATACATTCCACGGACGAAGTAAAGGAGTTCCGTCCAACTTATGCAAGTTATAAGCCTTACTTTCATTTGACTTTGAGACAATGTAAGGGCCCTCCGAGTTTGCTTGGAGCTTTCGGACTCCTTTTTTAGTTGTATTTTCAAAGACCTTTTTGAGGACGAGTATTCTGACCTTGAAGGTGCAAGGTCAGGCCTTACGATTGTAGTGGGCAATGGCTTTTTGTTAATAGGCAGCCATCCAGATGAATGCACTTTTCCTTACTTCGTCCGCCCAATCTAGGTGCTTTCCAAGTTCTTGGCTTTCGTCCCTTTGACCCTGCACAGCTGTCCGGGCTGTGGGCATGCCTATTTCCGTAGGGATGATTGCATCCATCCCATATGCTAGAGCGAAAGAAGTATTTCCTGTCAGTTGTCCAGGCGTTATTCGGTAGGCCTACAAGACGCCGAGCAACTCCTCCACCCACTTTCCTTTGGCTTGCTCTAGCATTTTCTTTAATGCGGATAATAGGGTTTTGTTCGTTGCTTTTGCTTACCCGTTGCTTTGGGGGTACTATGGCATAAAGCATAAGTTCTTGATTTTCAGCTCTGAATAAAAAGTCTTGAAGACAATACTATCAAACTATGGTCCGTTGTCAGCTATAATTGTTTAGGGAATACCGAACCGGTAGATGATGTTCTTCCAAACAAACTTCATGACATCTTTATCTTTGATGCTAGCATAAGCTTCTGCCTCTACCCATTTGCTGAAATAGTTAGTGGCTACGAGCAGGAATTTATTTTGAGCGGCTGCAACAAGCAAGGGTCCTACTATGTCCATCACCCACTGCGTGAATGGCTAGGGGCTCGTTATCAGGTTAAGCGTTTCGGATGTCATATGTGGGATGGGCTCGTATCTTTGGCACTTGTCACATTTCTTGATATAAGCTTCTGCGTCTCGCTTTATAGTGGGACAATAGTATCCCTACGAGTGGGCACGATGTGCTAAAGATCGGCTTCCTGAATGGTTGCCGCATACACCTTCATTCCATTCTGCTAGCATATATTGAGTTTCTGAATGGTCTAAGCACTTGAGTTACGGGCCTCCAAAAGATTGCTTGTAAAGGCAACCCTCAATCAGGGTGAAACGAGCAGCCTGCACCCGGATCTTATGTGCATGTTTGGATTTCTCAAACAAGGATCCTGTTCGGAGATACTCCTTTATTGTGCTTGTCCACTCTTTGTTTTCTTTGTTAGTGCTACAGACGGGCGACTCTACGATTGAGGGAGTGGTTTAGAGATGTATGGGCAGCAATATGGCTTCTCTTACAGGGAATGAAATAGCTATTCCTGCCAATGCATCAATCTGTACGTTATCCGCTCGGAGGATCTTCTCGATAACCCATTTGTGCAGTTGTTTCATGATGTCCTGCATTTTCATCAAGTATTGAGACATGCGCTCGTCTTTGGCTTCGTTTTCGGCTTCATTGTTAGATATAGGGAATCCGAGTCGGATGGGCTGCTCCAATTGTTCACCAGTCGGAGATCGTAGAAGGAGGCCTACCCCGGATCTTGAGGACCGGGAGACCCCATTGATTTGCAAGGTCCACCATTCCTTCTTGCTCGATTCCATGCCTTGGGCGGGTTGTTGGGGTACCTCAACTATGAAGTCAGCCATGACCTATCCTTTTATGGACAACCTGAGTTGGTATTCGATTCCTTACTCGCTCAACTCTATGGCCCATTTCAGCATTCTTTCTGATAGATCTGGTTTATGTAAGATACTTCGAATGGGCTGGTTGGTGAGCACGACTATCGGATGAGCTTGGAAATATGGGCAGAGTTTCTGAGTGGCGCTTCACAAGGCTAAGGTCGTTTACTCCATTTTTGAGTATCTGGTTTTCGCATCGGTCATTGCTCTGCTAATGTAGTAAATAGGTCTCTACTCTTTATGCGATAGGCAGTGAAATAAGACAACGTTGACCGCCCAATCAGACACTGCTAAGTACATGTACAATCGCTCGCCAGGCTGAGAGTTGCTTAGAATAGGCGGTTGTGTGAGGTAGTGCTTGATTTCTTCGAACGCGGACTAGAAGTTCTCTGTTTATCCTATTGCACCAGCTTCCCTCAACACTAGGAAGAAGAGCCTCATCTTGTCTGTGAATCAGGCTATAAAGCGTCCCAGGGCAATGGGTTTGTCGGTGAGGCGTTGCAACTCTTTTTTGCTTTTAGGGGCAGATGTCTCCATGACCGCCTTAACTTGATTTGGGCTAACTTCTATTCCCCTTTGGGTGACCATGAACCCCAAGAATTGCTTGTGTTTACACAGAAGGTGCATTTAGATGAATTGAGCTTCATGTCGTATTTTCTTAGTAAATGGAAAACTTCTTAGAAGTGTCGGGTATGCTCTTCTTTGGTTTTGCTTTTGACCACTATGTCATCAATGTATACTTCTACCGTGTGACTGATTAAAGGCTTGAAGATTTTAGTCATTAGCCTTTGGTAGGTGGCTCTAGCGTTCTTGAGCCCAAATGGCATGACTTTGTAGCAATAAAGTCTATGCGGCATTATAAAGGCAGTCTTTTCTTTGGGAAAGTTGGAGCCATAGGAATCTGGTGGTATCTGGAGAAGACATTCAGAAAAGAGAGCACCCATGTTCGATGATAGAGTCCACTATTTGGTTTATCCGTGGTAGTGGAAAGCTATCTTTGGGGCATGCGTTGTTGAAGTTAGTGTAATCAATGCACCTCGCCACTTTCCCTCCTTTTTGAGGACCACCACCATGTTTGCCAACCAGTCTGGATACTCAACTTCCCTAATAAACCTGGCTGCTAGTGACTTATCTACCTCATTTTAAATGATTTTCTGCCTATTCGAATGAAACTGTCAGACAGGTCTTGATGATGGCAAAACGTTAAGTCGATGGGAGGCAACTGATGGGTGGATTCCAGGCATGTCAGAGTGCGCCCATGTGAAAACATCTTTGTTTTGTTGAAGTGTTTCCTCGAGGCACCGCATCTTGTTTGGCTCTAAAAATGAGCTGGCTGCATAAGTAAAATGACCATCTTTCTCTAAGACTTGAATAGTTCGCAAAGGATCTGCTACCGAGAGATCTTTATCCACCAGGTACTATAATTTCTATTGGTTGGGCACGTTTGCTTAGAGGGGGGAGGGGGGGTTCGCAATCATTGCTGGGTCCGGCCTCCTGTGCTACTTAGTATCATTGACAGGCAGACAACTGGCTACCATAGAGATCAATCTATCCATCTTTGGTGAGGTAACTCACCATCTGATGATATGTGGAAGGGATGACTTTCATGTTGTACAACCAGGTGCGCCCTAAGATGGCATTAAAGATGGATAAGTTTTCTACCATTGAAAACTACACATTAAGGGTGAGTGGGCCCGCTTGGATCGACAACACGATGTCCCCAAGGGAGGTCGTTGAGGCCCCATTGAATCTTGACAATATCCACCCTGGGTTCTCTAGACTGGAGGGGATGAATCCCATTTGTTTGATTACCGATACTTACAAGAGGCCTGCCGAGTTGCCCGAGTCGACCAAAATCCATCTCACATTGAAATCACCTATTCCTAGCGTCAGAACAAGGGCATCTCGGTGTGGCTGCAATATCTGGATGGGGTCTACTGGGGGAAAGAAGATTACTCCATCTATTGGGTGAGCGCCTCCATTGGCTAGCCCAGGCAAGATTGAGCTAACATGTTTTCGGACCGAGGCGGTCCGCAGCAACCTTTGTCTCTTTCGCTTGGAGTTGTATTCTTCATTGAGGGGTCTGCCATGGATGTAGTTGATTATGGCCCTAGGAACAACGGGAGTTGAGGGTGCCGTGGAGACCTGATTTTGGGAAGTTTCTCCACTTTTAGCTCTTAAGTGGATGTACTGTTTTAGATGTCTCGCTTTAATGAGTTTTTCCACCCAATAATGAAAACTCCTGCACTGCTCTATGGTATGTACATGCTCTTTGTGATAAGCACACTTTCTGTTGTGATCTCTCTTGGTTGGGTCCATTTTTAGTGGTTCTGGCCACCTAAAGTCGGACAGCTCGCGGATCATAGGGAGAAGCTTTTCTTATGACACGGTGAAAGGGATGAGCACGAACTGGTCTAGCTGGCATTGCTTGCCTTGCCCCCTGCTAGGTAGCCTTCGTTGACTTGAGGGTTTAGGGCTCTTTACCACGTTGTTCCTCATTGACTGGCCAATAACTAGGATATGTTGTGTGGCTGTGTAGACATCATCTTCTAGCATAGAGTACTTGTTCGCACGTCGGAACAAATCATCCATAGTAGTGGGAGGTTTTTTGGCAAGAGATTCAAAGAATGACGTGCCTAAACATATGCTTCACTTAAAAATTTAGAGGACAACGTCCATGTTGTAGGACTCCACTTGTAGTATAGCTTGTCCAAATCGTTTCACAAACTCCCTTAAAGATTTATTTTCTTGCATTTTTATGTTTTGCAGGGTGCTAATATTCTGTTTATGTCATGTTGAGCACAGGTATTGCCCCACGAAAGCCTTTGATAGATCCTAAAAATTATCAACAGAATTCATGGGGAGCCAATGGAACCATGAGAGAGCTTGGCCTTAGAGGTTGGCGGGAAAAACCTTGCATAACAGTGCGTCATTCCCTATATCAAGAGTCATAAGTTGTCGGTAGTGCATGAGGTGATCAAATGGGTCATTGGATCCGTCATACACGGAAAATTTTGGCACGAGGAACCCTCTTGGGGGCTCGTAATTGATAATACGAGAGCTGAAAGGCATGGAGAGCATGTCATCCAATCACCTGCTGATGGAGTCGAAGGGGGGCTTTGCTTGCCACCTCTCTCCCGATTCGTTGTAGTGGTCGGTGTGAGGGATAGTCTTGTGCGATGGGTGTGACTGAGGGACTAGGATATGCCTCCTGGGCCGTGGTTGTACGCGGCCTATCTTTACTAGGTACTTGTGGCCCCTACATTGCGCGTATCATGTCAGATAACTAGGGCTTTCTATCTCGTTGCCTCTTTGATGAGACACGAGTGGAGTCCAAGTTTTCGTCTTACAGTATGCAATAGGTAGGTAGGGGTCCTTCATTACGCCATACACCGTGCACGTTAGGGGGGGGGGGGGGGGGATTCAGTGTTCCCAGGATACGTGGCCTCTTGGTTATGCCTGGAGTTTGTCCGGTGGCTCCTCGGCCGCTGGTCGCGGGGAGGGCCTGACAAAAAGACCTGAATCCTCAACACATCGTTTTCCTCCCTGAGTCTCCTTGTTTCCTAGAGCAGGGCTTGTACTTGTCGCTCACTTTCTTGCTATTGTCTTTCCATTCTTTCACGCCAGTCGAAATAACCTTCGTCACCCATGGCTGATGAACGAATCCTTGAGGGTGTGGACATCTTTGTTTATGTCGTTCCCACAGATGACGCCAATGTTGATGACGGATAACTGGAAGTAACGTGTCTTCTTGATGTCGTCGCCCAATCAACTGAGAGTGAGGCTTCTTTCTACTCTCCTGCAAAAGATGTTCGAACAGGTTGTCTGGACACACCCTCCGAAGCTCTAGTTAGATTGACAATTAGAGAGAATACCCCTTCTTGGGAACTCAAGAAGTGGACTGTCTTACTGCCCCTTTTTTTGAGCTATGGGAAGGCTTTTATAATGTCTGGAGCCTTGTCACATCTATACTGGGAAGGTCCTTTGACTTTCACAATCATGATGGCTGCACAGAGGGTGGTAGAACAATCATTATCCTTTAGGCGATCGATAGAGATCGTTGGTGGGGCGACCTGGCGTTTTGCTTGTCACCTCATTCTGCAGGCGACGCAATGCAGAGAGTAGTAGGTCGCCTGAAAGAACATGGGGATGTCCCATCGAGCGTGCTTTTGGTGGGGAGAAGAATGATTGCTCGCGAAAGCTGGTCAGGGATCCTGTTTGGAACGCATCATGCATTCTTGGAGGAGCACGAGGCAGCTGGCCATTGACTATTGGGGCCGGATTGGGTGTTCCTAGCTGATGGCACATGTCCGGACCGAGGCGAAGGGGTGCCATGTGTCCAATAGAAGGGTGCCTTGCGAGGTCAAGGCAATCTGCCACGTGTCCACCCAAGGGAGTCCTTACTAATTACTCCTAGTCAAATGGTGTGAAATGAGTACAAGACCAGGATGATCCCCATTGTGAAGATAGAATGGACTCCCAGTGTCTTCCATCGGTGACGATTCAGAGAATCCAATCACAGCTCGTGTATTGGATTGGTTGCCTTAAGCCATCAAACAAAAATGGAGATAAATGCAGAGATGAGCAGAAGCATAAAGTGCTCTGATACCATATTACAAATTCTGGATCAAAACAGAGTGTTGAGAAGAAAAACAGAGGAAAATATCTATCTCATTGATATTCAGATTTCTGTGCAGTCCGGGATACAAAAATGGTGACCTGTATATAGCTTGGAGTCTCACAACCACAACTAACTACTCCAGCTCATCAAATAACAGAAAAGAAACAATATCAACTTCTCAAATTAGCTCACATCCATAACATTTCTCATTCTTAGAGATAACACTCAGTGCATAAAAACCACAATTATGAAGTCTTGTTCATCCAACTACGAAGGGAACATGGTGGTTGGGAGGATAATGCACACACAGTGGGAGCTGAAGACAACAGAAAGTTGCATGTGATTGAGTAATTATAGGTAGTTGACATTTGCCGACCATTCAAGGCCAGCTGGACAGGACCCCATGTAAGATGACTGAATTAACTTGACAGGTTTAAAGATATTTGGCTCAAGTAATGATCTTTTGCGTATGTACCAAAGTTTAAAGGAAAATATCTGAACTCTAGGCCAGTTTTTGGCTATCAAAACCTAAATTAAGAATTATGATTTGGGCTCATATTTTCTGCCTTTTCCTGATAGATTTTTTTTCCTGAGAAAATGTCATCAAGAAATATAGAACAGGTTCACTTCTGGGCTGCAATGTACCTAGATTTTGTGGGTTCTGTTCAGATTAGGCCTGGTTTCTGGAAGTATATTTCCTGGAAACTCCATTCCAAAATTCTCCAGAAGCCAATGCAATGTTGTCTGGTAGATACCTTGAGATAAAGACTCTGTTCATGCCATTTTTGCAGTTCATATTTTTGAAACTTGCAGAAGTAATCTCATAAATATTCTTGGACATGGAAACATGGAAATGACATTATCACCTAGAATGAAATGGCATAATTAATGTAGTAGTCTTAGATCCTCACCATTTCCACCTGCTCAACTAAACAATAACGCACAACATGATTTCACAAATGTAGATCTGATCTGTTTCTTTTTATTATAATAGAGATGGTGACACAAGAAATTATGCTTGAGTTGCTATCTCAAAATAAATCGAATGCAAGTTTGAGCTACCATAGAAGTTGAGAATTAGTTCGAATAGTATTCCATCTTACCATTTTTCACTAATACAATTCAAGGATGAGAGAATTGCCTAATACAGCAGACCAACTTTATGCAAATTTGTCACATGAAAATGGGATAATTAATAACTGCAAATTTGAACTGGCAGCTAATGGTGTTCCATAACTATCTAACATGGGGAGCCATTTCATTTTCAAGATCCACTGCACAGCTTTTTAGGGAGTTGCTTGATCCCATTTTGTAGCTATCTATCCTCTGAGTTCTCATGGCACCCGCCTCTATCTCCAAACAATCCTTTAAGTCTGCCAGTACATGGCTCACGTCTGGCCTTTGGATTGCAGTTGATGGTACACATGCTAAGGCTATCTCCAGAGCTTTCCAGGCAGAATTGGTGTTGAAATCTCCTTGCAACCTTGGATCAACAATGTTCTGAATATCCCCTCTTTTAATCATAGGACTAATCCATTGAACTATGTGAATGTTCCCAGGGGTTATTATTGCAGGCTGGCCGGTTATCAGCTCCAACAAGACAATCCCAAAGCTATAAACATCGCTTCTTTTATTCAAATTTCCAGATGAGTAATACCTGAAAAGGGGTTATGAGAATAAAGAAGCAGTTGTGTAGAAATTCCAAGAAATATATATCAACACTTACTCAGGATCCAGGTATCCTGGGGTGCCTGCAGGGACAGTTGATACATGAGGGCCACTTTCAGTTGCAAGGTCTCTGGACAGCCCAAAATCAGCTATCTTAGCTTGCAGTTTTTCATTTAATAATATGTTGGAAGTCTTCAAATCTCTGTGGATTATTGGTGGCTTGCAACCATTGTGCAGATACTCCAGTCCTACAGTTCCAATAAGCCATCATTAACTTACTTTTAAGTAAGAAAATGATCAGAAAAAATTATTTTAAGGAAAATAGTAATGCAGCAAATCTGCTTACTGACCTTGTGCTGCATCAACTGCAATTTGAAGCTTCTCTTTCCAATACAAGACATCTGTATCTCTCTCTGCACCAAAAATTTATATATGCATCTCTGTTGTTAGGTTATGTCCCCAAACTTTTAGTGATCAAGTCTTAAGAACATAAAGATGGTGATACCTGATAACCTCTGTCTCAGGTTTCCATTAGACATATATTCATAAATGAGGGCCATGTTTGTACCATCATTGCAATACCCAACAAGGCGAACCAAGTTTTTATGATGGACTCTCATCAAGAGTTTTGCCTGCAATTCAAAATTGTTCAGTGGCATACTGGCATGTCCTATTACAATCACATCATCAGATGGATAGATTTTGAGAACCCTGGATGGACTGCCGTGTCTAACCTCAGCTCGAAATTCCTTGGGGCCTTGCATTGATGATTGCGAGCACAGCTTGACCGCGACTTGAGTGCCATCTACCAGAGTGCCTAGATGAACATTTCCAAATCCTCCTTGTCCAACGGTGGAACTGAAGTTGCGGGTAATAGTCACAAGCTCAGAGTTCCCTGACTTCAATGATCCTTCTCTGGTGACCATCTCCATAGCTAAGAAAATCATCATAATTGCAACAAGCAGAAATGTATCAACAAAAATGTATTTTCATGGGATTTTCATGAATTAGAAGTGAGTAATCTCTCAAATCCTCTCTTTTTTTTTCCCTTGATCTGAACCTCATATGAAATCAATGAGTTTGAAGTCCATTCAGACAGGTTCTATAACAAGGCCAGTAGTGGTCACACCTCTACAATGAAATGCAGAATGATACGAAATCTAAGGGAATGAAAGAAAGAAAATACCTGTCTTCTTTCCTTCTGAAGTTCCAAATGATACCAACAGCAATTTGAAGGAACAGGACCAGAACTGACATAATGGATGCGAGAACTGGAACAATGAAGTTCTTGTTCTGCTTTCCTTTGCATGAGACTGACACACAAAGATTTGGATTTTCTCCAAGACTTGCATAAACAGAACATGTTAAACATCAGCATAGCTGAACTGTTATAGGACTAATGATCTTTTCATCATATTATCAGAATTAGCTTTCAAAATACAAGTGAGTTCAAGTGTAAAGACCTAATTCTTGGATATGAAAATAAGCACACCTCAAGGACAATGTCCCATTCTGATACTTCTCCATAAGAGCCTGGGGAACTGAACCTGTCAAGTTGTTCCCTTCTAAATTACTGCAAACACAGCATCAAATACAATATTACCTGAATACCTTACAAGAAACCATACTTTGCGATACCAAAAGGTCAACTGATCACTCACAGGAATGTTAGAGATGGCAGTTCAGCTAAGAACTCTGGCACTGATACAGTCAAGTTATTGTAAGATAAATCCCTGAATCAATTTAAAATACAATTTTGGGATAAAGAACTCCATTAGATCATGTCCTTAATCTTCATTAATACTTACAGATTTTGTAATGATTTGAGATTGAAGAATGAAGGATGTATCTTTCCTGTCAAATTGCTATATGAGAGGTTCCTGTTTGCCAGTTAGAATAGTATAATTAGTAGATGTTTTGACATTTTCACTAAGTCCCTATACAGAAATGTTTTTCCAATGCCAAACTCACAATGATATTAAAGTGGGGAAACCGTTGTCGCTGCATTTCAGGCCATCCCATTGGTAATCCATTGGAAGACATGGATCTCCTTGCCAATTTCTCCTCACCATGTACACTGATTTAATCTGCTTGATAGCCTCAACTATAATTTCAAACAAGGAGAAACAACAATTGAACAGATTCTTGTAGGCACTTAAACCTGCTCAATAACTAAATCAGAACATACAACACAAAAGATAAGAACATACCATCATCTTGGTCAGTTGTTGATTGTGAGAATTCCTTTATCACATAAACTTCCAAGGCATTGATAATGGGGGGAAGAGCAGATTCATCCGTCTTCACTTGTGAAAATAAAAATCTACTTCCCCTTACAGAATTTGTGCTAAATATTGTGGTAGAGCTAAAGCGTTTGGGAGCCACAAGATCGCTCCATAAGTTGCCATTCAGCCAGATGGTAAATACTCTGGACTGGTTGCCCTGGAGTTGCAAAACCTCAGAAAAATGCATGTACAAATAAAATCTTTGAGAAGGATCATCAATAGCCAAGAAGAAGCTCAAGGGTTCACTTTCATTTTTAGGTGTTGCAGCAGTAGACATGACTATTCCTGGAAGTTTAAACGGATTGTCACTGTAGGCATAGCTTTCAAATCCTGCAGTTATGGATTCCCAAGAAGTACTGTTGTAGGAGTTCCAAATGCGGTCAAGAGCATCATCTTTGTACCTAAAAAGGTCCATTTTTATGAGAATTGTTCACAATATTGTAAATTTCAGTCAACAGGTCGTGTTAGAGATCTACTAAATTATGTGACTCACCTGACTTGCAATTTTTCTTGCTCTGAACCAAAGTCCCATCGGTTAAAGAGTAGCAGAGAACCTGATTCGGTTTTATTATAACTGGAACTACCAAGCTGTCTAAGCTCTAATGCAGATATGATATGAAGGGCGTCCCAGAACCATTGTTGACTAGACACGCATCGATGTAATCTGTTTTGGGGACATGTATGATTTCCTTCCTTACAGTTTGGTATGAATCGTTGAAGTTGATAGTGTCCCATTCATCAACACCCAGATAAAGTTTGAAGACTGGGAGTTGATTCTTGGAGTCATAGTTCCCATACATGAAGAAAGCTCTGATCAAATACTTATTACCCTTGCCTTTTTCTGGTTCTAGGGTGTAACAATTCCTGGCTCCTTCTGGGAAGCTTCTAACATTCATGAGCTGCTTTGAAGGATTTTCAGACCTGGAAACATTATAATTGATTCCACCGTCTGTGAAATCTGCATCAGAAGTATAAGGTATCTGGGTTTTATCATCAGTATAATATGAGCCTGGAGCTATCCCACAGTCGATGTTTATGAACCCTACAGAAATTCAAACTCATTCAGAGAGAGCAGCATACAAAATTTGGGGCTCATTACTCATAAGCCATGATGGTGGAAACTTGTACAGAGGAATTAAGTGTTACATAACTTACCTTGGGTGTCAGCAGCAAGTCTCCGGGGAGAAGGATGGTCGTGAGGGAAGGTTGAGGCAGTGTGATGGGGTTTTCCGGCAACCAATTCTGGGTTGTTGCCTGAGGAAATGATGGTGACCAGGACAAAGACGAGCCAAACCAGTGGTGGTCTACTGTCCATGCAGGTCTTTTCTGTGGAATGATGGTGTATGATGATTGATGATCAGAAGTTGGATAAGAAGTGAGAGGTGATCTTGGCCAAGTCTCGAAGTGTATGAAAGCCAGAGAAACAAGAGGAAGCATGCATACTGTGGAGCTTAACCAGTTTTGACTATGCCAAAGTCTTCTCCACAGAGCCCTCTAGTTGGTTTTTTCTTTCTATTTTTATTTTTTTATTTTTATATTTTAGTATTATAATTCCTTGTGATGAATTTTCTTTACAACAATTTGAAAAGAAATTTAACTTTTCATAATTATGAAAAGAAGAAATCAACCAACCCTTCTATTTTTATTTATTTATTTATTTTTACAAAATTTTAAAATTTTAATGACTAGTCATTAGTCAATATCACACTAACAATGAAATTGAATGATTCATCAAACTAACTGTGAGGGCTAGCAAGGTGAGGAAAAAACTTTTTTGGTACATTTTTTTTAATACTAAAATATTCAAATTATATTTGTCCATTATTATTATTTTTTTCTTTCTCTCTTTGTTGTTTTAATAGTATAGTAAGAAAAAAACAGTATGTTTATGATTAATGAAGGAATTGATGGATTGTGTTGTATTGTTTATCATTAATTCTTTTACGTGAAAAATAATTAAATAACTAAATTATATTTATTTTTTTTATTTTATCTATTAATTATTTTGATAATGTAATAAAAAATTTCATTTTTATAATATAATGCAAAATTTTAATATATCATTGACCAATTGCATATATTTTGACCTATTAAAATGAAAAAAAAATGATAATATTGGTAAAAATAAGAGGAAAAATTATAATTTTTTAATATTATTAGAAAATAAATATTTATATTTTTTATGTTATTTTATTTATTTTCAATTTGATAAGGAAATATTACATATAATATTCTTTTAAAAAAAGAATGAATACTAATTAGGAAAATTTGAGACACAAACCTTCTACCCACGTGTGGGAGATTTGTGTTGCAAGGTTTTCACTAATTTTAACACAGTGAAGAAACTATTAACACTTTTAAACCACTATGATCAGTTCAGTAGTAAAAAAAACAAAACGGTACGATAAATATAAATTTAGTTCTATGATTTCCAAAAAGAAATTGATTTTAAGGTTTTAAAAACCACAATGAAGTGCACTTGTTGAATCTACTTGATATTCACTAAAGATAAACCAAATTTTTTATAGCATTCTACGTCATATCCCAAATTTATTTTAAAAGTTGTTATTTAGGTGATCCATCTATGTTTAAGAGTGACCCTAACACACATAATAACAAAACTTGTCAAAATATAAAGTGAGAGTGTAAACTCTCTGTTCTATCTTTAATACACATATTTTTATTATTATTTTTCTTGCTCTTTTTTAGTGCATTTCTAGGATCATTTTTTGCTCAATTTTTCATCATCCCGTCCATGTTTACTCGATGCATAATTGATTTTTGGAGTTACATTTTGAAGGCTTTTGCAAGATTATTTTGGGTCCGAACAGGATCATTAGAGGTAGAGGGCCACTAGAATTGTTTTTTTTTTTTGGTTTGTGTTTTTAGAACTGTAGATCCTTTTGGGAGCTTGGTTGGGATGACGACACATGTCCTTGGCCATCCTTTTCTCTTTTAAATTGCCGTTGGCCTTTCGTAGGGTCCGTTTTCCGACCTTTTTGGACCACATTTTTTGTGGGAGAAGAAAGGAGAGTGGGGGTCGCTGAGGAGGGGTTGCACACGATATTCTGGGGTTTTTGGGCTTTTGGAGAGAGGATATTCGTTTTTGGGGTGAGGACAGATAAAGAGGGAGAGACTACTGATTTTGGGGAAAGGAGAGAGGTGAGCTTGGGGAAAGCATTTGGGGAGTATGGAGAGAGTTTTCTAGTAAAAAGATGGTTTGTGAGAGAGAGTGAGTTGAGTGGAGATTTTGGAGGAGAAATCGGAGGGAGCAAGAAAAGAAAGAGCAGACTAAGGGAAGGGGGAGCTGGTTGGTGGTTTCGCTAAAAGTTTGGGGAGGGAAAGATGAGCCAGGAGCCCATACAATCCGGCTGGGGAAGAGCGTCTTCAGGTAAGGATACTTTGTTTTCCCGAGTTTTCTTCATTATCATTATTTCCTACAGCTTGAGCTACTTTTGTTGATTTAGTTTTGCTTGACCATCTTGAGCTTTGCTGATTTTGATCCGATTACATGTTTGTTACTGTTGATGCATTCTCTGTTTTGTTTGGCATTGTTGGGATTCAACTTATCTCTATTTCGTTTTCATTTTGTGGCGTATATAACATTGATTTCATTTTCGTTTTCTTTGATTCCACCTCGAGTTCTCCTTATTCGTTTAAGCCCATGGATTGAAACATGAAATGTGGCTTTTGTTGGTTCATTTTATTTCCACCTTTTGTGCTCTGTTTTTATTGTTTTCCTCTATTTCTGGTTCACATCCCAATCAACTCCATTCCCGGCGTTCAAAATCTGCTCTCTGTTCTGGAATTGAAAACTGAAGATTGTGTGTAGGAAGATATTCATTTTCCGCACGAGAAGAATGTATTTGGAGCTCTTATAGTAGATGTGTTAGAATCATCAGACGACACAGATGCTATCACCAGAAGGTTTTCTGTTCTGTATGTTGGTTTTATTGATTTTGGTAGCATGGTTCTTTAGTCTCTTGAGGAAAGTGAATGGTTGAAGGAATGGCAAATGGTCCTCTAGTTCAAAAGGCACCCACAGTTGAAGCTCTCTACTTCTCAGATTCTCACATCAGGTTCCTAGAAGGAGCATGGATTCCCAAGCCACTCCCAAGCATGTATTTGACACAATTCTGGAAACAATGGCTGGAAGTAGATCTCAGCTCATGGATGTTGAGGGTGATCGAGGTTCTTTTGGGTGGTGTTGAGATTGTTACTCGTTCCAAGAATCTTGTCCTGCCTAATCTTCTTTAATCTGGGTCAATTACCTACTGCACTGGATTAGTTAAAGCTGTAGCATCAGAAGATGAAAAACAGGAAGCAGAAAGATGACTTTCTGAACTGGGATGGTTATAAGAGAGTAGGTTTTGAAAATGTCATTTATGAAGATTGGTTCAGCAAAATTTCCTGGCTCACAGTTCTTCTCCACGATTCTAGATGCCGCTACATGTTGAGCTTTCTAAGGTACCGGGGTCCCATGTGTTTGCTTTTGTTCCAGAATCTAAGAGAATTCCTGCCAGTATCCAGATATTTGCTACTGGGGAAAATTCAATTCTACATCCTCCAATAGACATTTTCCTCGCATATATAATTTTGGAAATATAGTGAATTTTTACAGATTGATTTATGGAGGTTCTGGCTGCCACTCGAACACAAGGGAAGCAGGACAGAAGTGGTTCCAGGCTCTCAACTCATCCATTCAGCAAGCTCAAAATTCACACTGTGATGGAGCAGATAACAGCAGAAGAAAAGATGGGGTTCATTTTAAAACTTGTCGAGTCATCCTCTCCACATGTACGTAATATCAACTTGCATGGTCACCTTGCAATACTTGGAGTCATTGTGAGCGCCTCATCCAGAGCTGGCAGAATGATATAGCTCTCTCGCAGATCTGTACCAGAAGAAGCTCTGGCATCAACTCACTCTTAAGCTTGAATAGTTCAACGCCCCCTGGCAGTCTTTCAGTTTCTAGGCATGATACTGAGAAGGAAGCTGCTGACAAGAACGCTCAAACAAAGTTTGAGACTTAACTGTACAACTTTGTTGTGGAGGACGAAATTTCGAAACCAATGAGAGTAATCAGTGACCAAAATGGAGGTTCTTATAGCAATTTGGAAATTTGATTTACCAAAATCAATCCCTCCTTTCCAAGAGGTGCCTTGCAAGACCCAGACCTGCTCCTGCTGGCTTTCTTTGTGATTGGGGTGCCCCAGTTGTCAATGCCGGTCTAAGCAAACCAGAGATCGAAGTTTCTTGTTGGGTGAATCTGGAGAATGGTGATTAGATTGAGCATCTCAGGCATGGACCCAGAACTTAAATCTGATGATTCTGAGGATGGAACCATGGCACTCATAAATCTGGCCCAGCGGAAGGAAATGGGAGGCAGGGTTGATCTTAGCCTGTCAAAGAGCACCAGAAAGTCAATGCAACCCCAAACCCATGAGAGACAATCTGAATCCGAACCAAGGAGAAACAGTGAGGCAAATGGTTCTCCTTTCCAGCATGGCCAGAATGCCATGCTTGATGTTAGGGAAGATGCCCATTGATGTGCGAATGGTATGTGGAGAGTTACTGTACTTCGGACCATGTCATTGTGAATCAGAATTGCTTACTGTCGGCAACGGCTATCTTGCAGAGTTTGGCGTCCTCAGGTTTGAATTGGGATTGTCAATGGAAAATCCAAATGCTTGCTAAAGTGGGGAACTCAAGTTGAAGATTTTGCTAATAGGCTCATTTCCCAGTTGCTCCACCGCTCACCCCCCGTGTTCATGAAAATTTGACATGCATAGCCACCTACTGTACGTGGCCAATTCCTTTCCAGTCTTCCAGCTTGCTGCTAAGTTTTCAAGGCAATCAAGTCACCACCCAACTTTCAAGATTTGGGAATTACAACTGCAGCCGCAACATGATGCTACAAGACACAAGAATGTGAACTTAAGGTGTCACAGAAGGCTTCTCCCAAGCTGACAGCATCACCTAGCACGGGTTCTGGGAATTTTGTAGACTGGAAACCGAGTAGTCCTTTAACACAAAGAGAGGACGAGTCCTTGGCCAGATGCTATTTGTTCTTCCAAATTTTTAACAAGCAGAAGTTTCACTCAGTCTGACATGCATCATTAATCTTAAAGCAAGTCCTTGACTAGCAAAGCAACTAGGTAGCCAGAAGAATTGGGGTACCTTTGTTCGGAGATTGGCCCAGGCATTTCCAACATGACAGTTTCTCTCGGTAGACTTGCGGTGCCATGGTGATTCAACATCGATTAATACTCGGAGATGCACCCTCTCATGGAATCTATTTCTGAACCTATGAGTACATGAGAGAGCAGCTTCACCCAGATTGCCACAATCTATTCCAAGTAAATGGTCCAAAGAAGAATTGGTGCGTGGTTCTCAAAGCCTCTCATCCTCATGGCCACAAAAGAAAGGGGCATCCCATTTCGTGAGACCCTTCATTTTCCTCAGCTGTACTAGTAAGTCTTACTGAGAAGGGAATGAATGCGGGAATTGAAGACCTGAACTAAGCAGATCAAAGAAAAGTAAATGGGACTTCCACAGCTTCTGGCTTGGGACAATGGAAAGTTCAAGTCCAGGCACCTGCTTCAAAGCTGTCAGCATATGACGTTGTCCTTGCAAACCAGCCAATGAATACATCACCATGCTCTGGTCTCTCTCAAGCCCCATTTCTGTTTCTTCACACCCTATTGCAGCAGGTTTTGGTGTGGGGTTTGATCATGGCTACCGAGGACCTGTCATTGCTTGTACGGCTGTATAAATTCCAGAGCAGGCAGTCTGGCACATTTGATTTCTGCATTTGAAATTCAGAGAGAGATAACAGCTACAATCACCAGCACTCCCTGCACCCAGGACCCCACTTCCACATGAGAATGCATGGTCACCTTCTTAGACATAAGAAGCGGAATAGAGACTCAAGTACCGTAAGTTTGTCCAAGTTACAATACTTCCATGCTGTGGTGTGTTTCTCAAATCTCTATGGAAGTGCCAAAGAGAGGTCTGGCCCTTTGAAGCTTGGCATTCAGACTGTTGAGAGAATGGTTAAGATTGTTGTGGCCCCAATATATAACAAGTTCCATGATGTTCCCTTTGAGCTATTCAGGTTCATCGATCACAGGGTAGAAAGCAAGTGCCGCCCTTGGTTAAGCAGGCGTCATCCCAAGCTGTTTCAGTTATTCAGAAGGCTCCAAGCATGGCTTAGGTTGTGACATTAGAAGTTCAGTGATCTGGTATAGTTGACACTGCCTCAGGGTTAGCAAATTAAGTCAGTATACATAAGGAGTGGATCAGTTTATGTAAATGCCGAGAATCATTTTCTCTTGTCTGGAGCTCTGTCCAAACACGCTTTGATTGAAGAAATGGGACTCTCTCATTCAAGGCCTGTGTGAAGCTCAAAGACCCCGAAAAAGGAGCTCCTCCTGTTGCAAGATTGCTTAACAAATTTCGGTTCCAGATTTATTGGGCAGGATCCTTGGCTGCTAATTGCATAGATAATTTTGTGATATTTGTAAATTCTGGTGAAGCTTCTAAGGATCTAGAGATTGATACGCCAGAGCTTGAGAGCCTTTTCTCTGCAGCAGCTCCAAAATCAGATCACAGGAACTCTAATGGGAAATCAAATTTGCATGTCCCAGCTAGGTCCAAATTTGACAAAGTGCAACTGATTAAACAGTAGGAGGAATTCAGATGAGATTAATGAGCTGTTGGCATGCTTGGATCCACTCCCCACCACTTCACCATTCGATTCTCACCAACTCCTTTTCCATCTTGCCCATGTGCATGCAATTTTAGCATGCATGACCACCTTTCTCCTCCTCCAGATGCTTTTTTTGGTAACTTACTGTTTTGAATCAGATTTTCAAACCTGTTTTCAACTGAATAATACCAGCTTTAAAAATTCATCTTTAGGCTTTCCTTAGGCAATAAAATGCTGATTTTAATAAATTGTTTGCTGCCATATTTCCCTTTTGGCATGCGTTTTCATATTTTCTTTTATTTTTAATTTTTTTCTTGATTTTTCTTGATTTTTAATAAACATGGATGAATTTTATAATTCTAAAATAATGGAATTTATTCATGTAAAAATAAATCGGGCATTGGTGAGGCCCAACATATGAGACATTTTTCATTCGATTGTTCATTTTGATTGCTATATTTGATTTAATATTGACTAATTTTTGGCCTGATTTGTGATATGCATGTGATTATTTTGTACTTGTCCACTAACTCTGTTTCCATGATAGCACATTATAGATTCGCTGCTCAGGTACGCATCCTATCTTCTTTCATTTGCGCTTGATCATTTTTTTTTTCTTTTTTCAATATATACTTTGGTCATATTACTTTCTTTGATCATTGTTTGGTATCCATGATTAATCAATCAATTGCTACACTTACCTTAACTTATTTAGTAAAGACTCGTTTTTAGGAGTTTATAGGGGTGTTACGACTTATTACCATACATTTCCGATATGTAATCTGATCCTTAAATTTGATTTAGTTTTTCACAGACCGTCTTTTTCTTTTAGGGGTCGTACTTGATATTTTTTTTTCTTATTTTGTTTTTCTCTTTACAAAATAAAACAAAAATAAGTGGTGATTTTAAGTCTTTTCTAAAAATAAAAAATTTTAAAATAAAAATCGAGTCACGGGAGTAAAACTACCTCATTTGCCAAAATGGTTCAGACTAGTTTCCATGGAAGGTCCTTAAAACCCATCCCGGGCTGTGCAAGGAAATAATGAGCAGTCATATCAATGCTGGTCTACCATCCATGTTGTTTCACAGCTTGAAACACCAAGAGGAATCTTGGTCATGAGAAAACGGAGAGAAAGGTGAATAAGTAAATAAGGGTGGCAATTGGTGTTTGTTGACGGTGGAATTCGTGTCCCTTGCATCGTGTCAAGAACCAAACATTCTACTAAATAGCTCGATCCAAACTTATCACAAATAAAAATTAAGTTAAAAATATAAATTAAAATACTATCTAATTATTAAATAGATAGCACATTATGTAATTTATTTAACTCATTTAATAATCAGATTATCTTATTTAATAATAAGATTGAATTAGATTTTACATAAGTCCATATAATTAATTTTTCAATCTAATGTATTTATAATTAAATTAATATATTTATTTAAAAGTATATCTAAATTGAGTCAAATATGGATTTAATATTTTATAGTTATAAGGATAAGTTTCACTCATCTCTTTCAAGTTTTGAACTAAACACACTTAGTTATCACGATTTTGAAATTTCATCAAACACCACTATTATTCTAAATAATAAAAAAAAAAGTGAGTGAAAATAACAAATGAAAAGGGAAAGGAAAATACTTGATGAAATTTCAAATTAATAGTGGCCGGATGTATTTATCTCAAACCTTAAGGGAGGTGAATTAGGTAAAACAACACGATTATTAAATAAGTCAATTTGGATTAAATTCGTATTATACAAATTGATCCGAAAATGACTTATATATTAAACAGGTTATATAGGTTAACAAGAATTTGACCTAAACACAAATACACTAAACTTAAACTTGTAAAAAATATGTTGAATTTGAGTCAAATGGTATCAAGTTTTTCCCACCCCGGTAAACAAAACTTCACTTATCTCCTTTTGTTGTTATAAATTGATTAGTGCTTTTTTAAAAATGATTAACATGTGACCTAAATTATTCTGAATGTATAAAATTTAATATTTTCACATCCAATATGGACGTTGCAAACTCATTAGAAATTCATGAGTTTTCACATCATTTACTTGATCTTTCCCATCAACTGTTCTCGATTCCCAAGATATATAGGGAAATATCATAGCTATATACTAGCTTGAAACAAGGGTCGATTTTGAAATATTGAAGTCTGAGAGAAGGTTGGTACAATCATCCAATATAGAATTTTTGATGAACACAATTCAAAATATAGTGGGGTTCAACATATTCCCACATGCTAACATTAAGCAAATGCATCACACTAACTGAAAATAGTAGTGTCCAACAACTACCTAGCATGGGGAGTCAATTCAGTGCTAAGAGCCATGGGAACATCTTCTAGGAAATTTCCAGATCCGATGCTGTGGCTACCTACTCTCTGAATTCTCCTGGAAGCCACCTCTGTCTCCAAACATTCCTTCAAGTCTACCTCTACATGACTCATGTCTGGCCTTTGCATTCCTGTTGATGCTACACATGCTAAGGCTATCTCTACTGCTTTCCAGGCAGAGTTGGTGTTGAAATCTCCTTGTAACCTTGGATCAACAATGCTTCCAATATCCCCTCTTTCAATCATAGGACTAACCCATACAACTATATGAATGCCCCCAGGGATTATTGCAGGCCGGCCGGTGATTAGCTCCAACAAAACAATCCCAAAGCTATAAACATCGCTCTTCTTATTCAAACCCGCTGACTGGTATCTGCATATTTTAGGAAGTAATTAATATTTCATGATCCATAAGGAAGCAATTATGTAAAAATTGTAAGGAATAATGTCATTAATTAACACCTACTCAGGATCAAGATATCCAGGTGTGCCTACAGGGTCAGTTGATAAGAGAGCACCGCTTTCAAGATCTCTGGACATCCCAAAATCAGCTATCTTGGCTTCCAGTGTTTCAGTTAATAGAATGTTGGAAGATTTCATGTCTCTGTGGACTATTGGTGGCTTACAGCCATTGTGTAGATACTCCAATCCTACACAATTAAGCAAGAAAAGAATCACAAATTAATGAAATATTTGAAGGCAAATTAATTATAATGTGGAAGATCCGCTTAATTTCTGACCATGTGCTGCATCTACTGCAATTTGAAGTCTCTGTTTCCAATTCAAAACATCTGCAGCTTCTCTCCCTGCAGCAAATGCATAAACATTGAAGTCCACAAGTAGCTTCCATTGACGGTTATATACCTGTGATCAAGAGTGGTCACTACATATAAATACCTGATAACTTCTGTTGCAGGTTTCCATTGGACATGTATTCATAAACGAGAGCCATGTTTGTACCGTCATCGCAGTACCCAATCAGACGAACCAAGTTTTTATGATGAACTCTCGTCAAGAGTTTCGCCTGCAATTCAAAATTTTTTTAAGTCAGACATCAGATGGAAAACCTTTAGTGTAGAAATTAACCATGGATGGAATATTGTATTGTCTAACCTCGGCTCGTAATGCCTTAGGGCCTTGTATTGATGATTCAGAATGCATCTTGACGGCAACCTCAGTGCCATCTGCCAATATGCCTAGATAAACTTGTCCGAATCCTCCTCTACCGATGGTCTGACTAAAGTTATTGGTCATACTTGCAACATCAGAGAAAGTGAACTCTGAATTCCCTGACTTCAATGGCCCCTCTTTGGCCCATTCAGTGACTGTCTCTATGGTTGTAGATAAGGAAATCATAATAAAAATGGAGCAATAAAATGTTAAATCCTCACTAAATAAGGAAAAAAATGAAAATGAAAGAAGGGAATACCTTTGGTTCCTCTCCTTTTTGTTATATTTATATAAATATATATATTGTTGGTTAAAAATAAAGTGTAAGAAGAGTTACACTTTTGAAAAATAACCTTTGAAAATAAAGTGTAAGAAGAGTTACACTTTTAATGTGTGAAATAAACACATGATTAAGTTTTGGAATGTTACAAAACTTAAGAGGTATTTATACATATGATTAAGTTTTGAAATGTTACAAAACTTGAAAGGTTAAGGAAAACAATGAGTCTTCTCATCTTTGTAACTTTATAAAACTTAAGAGGTTAAGTGTAAGAGAGTTATACATTTGAGATTAAATCATGTTTAATGTGTGAATTAAACATATGATTTAATTTTTTGAATGTTACAAAGATGAAGAGATTGAAGAAGACAATGGGTTTTTTCTCATCCTTGTAACCTTTTTTCAACCCTAAGAGTGATATATGTGACTTTTCTTCTTTTTGAAATCTTATGCAGAAAAGTGAAAAGGCTTGATCAATCCCAAGACTATTTCCATTAGTTCCCTAAAGATTTCTAGAGGTGGGAGGAAATAGAGTCTTTGGACAAAGTTCCAAGAACTTGTTTGAGCCTTTCTTGTGTTCTTCTTCTTCTTGTTCTTATTTTGTATCTTTGAGAGTTTTATTGTATCAAAGTGAGTGTGTGAGAGTGTTTCTTTTCTCCATTGTATCCAAATTTTCCCAACAATCAAAGACTCTATTTTTCAATGGAAGGAGAGACTATCAAGATTATGAACCAAGACCTTGTGAGGTTGGATCGTTTTGATGGTTCCAACTTCACTAGGTGGCAAGACAAGGTGAGATTCCTTCTCACAGCACTCAAGATTTTCTACATCCTTGATCCTACCTTGGCATCGTTACCGGAACCAAAGGAAAATGACACACCTCAAGTGGTGGCGGCAAAGAAGAAGAGGGAGGAGGATGAGCTCATATGTAGGGGTCATATTTTGAACGCCTTATCCGATAAGCTATATGATCTCTACACCAACACCAATTCCGCGAGGGAGATTTGGGAGGCTCTTGAAAACAAGTAGAAAGCCGAGGAAGAAGGTACCAAAAAGTTTCTTATTTCTCAATACATAAATTTCAAATTTTTTGATGAAAAGCCTCTCTTACCACAAATTCATGAGTTGCAAGTAATTGTGAATAAGTTGAAAGTTCTCAAAATTGAACTTCCGGAGGCCTTCCAAGTTGGTGCTATTGTGGCTAAATTACCATCAAGTTGGAAAGGTTACCGGAAGAGGATTCTCCACAAGAGTGAAGATTACTCCTTAGAAGAGATTCAAAAACATCTTCGCATTGAGGAAGAATCGAGATCAAGAGACAAAATGGTGGAAGAGTCCAATGGTGGGACTAACAAAGCCAATGCGCTTTCAAAGGCCAATCATCCTAGAGGTAAAAATAACAACAACAAAAAGAATTCCGGAAATTATATGAGCCCCAAGAAAAATCAAGAGCAATTTAAGGCCAAGAAAGGTCCTTGTTTTGTGTGTGAAAAACCCGGGCATTATGCTAGGGAGTGTAGGTTCCGAAAGGACCAAAAAGGGGCTATGGTGAATGCAATTGATGAGGAGATCATTGCAACACTAAGCGATGTGTGCGTTGTCCAAGGAAAGGTGCAAGGATGGTGGTATGATACTTGTGCCACAGTTCATGTTACCTATGACAAATCTCTTTTCAAGACCTTTGAAGATGCAAAGGGAGATCAAGAGGTTCAAATGGGCAATGAAGGAAGATCCAAGGTGCTTGGCAAGGGCACTATTGAAGTTGTTTTTACCTCCGGCAAAAAGGTTACCCTTATAAATGTATTGTATGTCCCCGATATGAATAAAAATTTGGTTAGTGGGGATTTGCTTGGCAAACCGGGTATCAAAGCAGTGTTTGAATCCGGTAAGCTAATTTTATCCAAATCGGGGAACTTTGTGGGAAAGGGGTATTCTTGTGATGGGATGATCAAACTTTGTACCAATGACAATATCAATAAAATGGCTTCTACTTCCGCTTATATGTGTGATTCAAATTCTTTATTTTTGTGGCATAATAGGCTTGCACATGTTGGTTTAAACACTATTAAAAGGATTGTGAAATGTGGTTTGATTGCTTGTGATACCAAGAAATTTGAAAAGTGTGAAATATGTGTTAAATCAAAGATGATTAAAAGGCCTTTTCATGGTGTTGAGAGATCATCTAATTTGCTTGATTTAATACATAGTGATCTTTGTGAACTTAATGGCATGTTAACAAGAGGTGGAAATAGGTATTTTCTTACATTCATAGATGATTGTTCTAGATTTACCTGTGTTTTTGTTGAAAAACAAAAGTGAAACTTTCAATGCCTTTAAAGTTTACAAAGCCGAAGTTGAAAATCAACTAGGAAAAAATATTAAGGTGCTTAGAAGTGATAGAGGTGGTGAATATTTCTCTAGTGAATTCAATTCTTTTTTGTGAAGAATATGGCATAATACATGAGTGCACCGCACCCTATACACCTCAACACAATGGCATAGCGGAGAGAAAGAATAGAACATTCTTGGAAATGGTGAATGCTATGTTATTGCATGCTAAATTGAATTTCAATTTGTGGGGTGAAGCTTTGTTGACTGCTTGCCATATTTTGAATAGAATTCCTATGAAGAAAAATGAGATATCTCCATATGAGTTATGGAAAGGAAGGAAGCCTAATATAGGTTACTTCAAAGTGTGGGGGTGTCTTGCTTATTGCAAGAAAACGGATCCAAATAAAACAAAATTGGGTCCAAGAGCCATTAAGTGTGCATTTGTAGGCTATGCCTCAAATAGCAAAGCTTATAGGCTATTAGACTTGGAGTCTAATGTGATAATTGAATCAAGAGAGGTAGAGTTCTTTGAGAATTTGTTGAGTGATAGCAATTCTCAAGTATCTACTAGTGTTGGAGAGTCTCAAGAGGAGACACCTTCAAAGGTTGTTGAGCAACCCATTGTGCCTCGGAAAAGCCAAAGAGCTAGAAAAGAGAAAGTGTTGGGATCAGATGAGATTGACTCTCAAAGAATTTCCTTTTACTTAGTAGAAGAAAATAGAGAAGATATTATAAGGAAAATTCCTATAGTACTTCAAATAGAGGAGGATCCCAAAACATACAAAGAAGCTATGGCTTCTAGAGATGTTGCTTTTTGGAAAGAGGCTATCAATGATGAAATGGATTCAATTATGTCCAACCAAACATGGGAATTGGTAGACCTTCCACTAGGATCTAAACCAATAGGGTGCAAGTGGCTATTTCGAAGGAAATATCACACCGATGGCATGATTCAAACCTTTAAGGCTAGATTAGTAGCTAAGGGGTTTAAACAAAGAGAAGGTATTGATTATTTTGATACCTATGCGCCGGTGGCTAGAACAACATCGATTAGGATATTGTTTGCTTTGGCATCAATTCATAATCTATTTGTTCATCAAATGGATGTCAAAACAGCATTCTTGAATGGGGATCTCAATGAGGAGGTCTACATGGAACAACCAGAAGGTTTTGTTCTACTGGGGAATGAAAACAAAGTGTGTAAGTTTGTCAAATCATTATATGGTTTAAAACAAGCTCCCAAACAATGGCACGAAAAATTTGATCATGCTATTCTTTCGAATGGATTTAGACACAACAATGTGGACAAGTGCTTATATTCTAAGACTTGTGATGACTATGTGGTCATAGTGTGTCTATATGTGGATGACATGTTAATCTTGAGTGATGACATGAAAGGAATAATAGAAACGAAAAGGTTTCTATCCTCAACCTTCAAGATGAAAGATCTTGGAGAAGTTGATACTATATTGGGTATCAAAGTGAAAAGAAATAGTGGGGGTTATGCTTTGAACCAAACCCACTATATTGAGAAAATAGTTAGCAAATTTAGTCATCTCAAGATTAAAGATGCTAATACTCCATTTGATTCAAGTATAAAACTTGAAAAGAATGATGGTAGATCGGTGGCTCAACTTGAGTATGCAAGTGCAATTGGAAGTCTTATGTATGCTGCTCAGTGTACTAGGGCTGACATTTCATTTGCAGTTAGTAAACTAAGTAGGTTTACTAGCAATCCAAGCGTGGAACATTGGAAAGCTATTGGTAGAGTTCTTGGTTACTTAAAGAATACCAAAGAACTAAGCCTCCAATATTCAAAGTTTCCTACTATACTTGAAGGGTATTCAGATGCAAGCTGGATATCGAGTGTGGGAGATAATTTATCTACCACAGGTTGGGTGTTTACACTTGGTGGTGGGGCTGTCTCTTGGGGATCCAAGAAACAGACTTGTATATCACACTCAACCATGGAGGCAGAGTTTATAGCTCTAGGTGCAACTGGAAAAGAAGCTGAGTGGCTTAGGGATCTCATGATGGACATCCCCTTTACTGCAAATAATGTGTCAACAGTGTCGATACATTGTGACAGTCAAGCCACTCTAGCTCGTGCGTACAGTGGAGTGTACAATGGGAAGTCTAGACATATAAGCATTAGACATGAGTATGTGAGACAATTGATTCAAAATGGAATCATCTCAAACTCATTTGTGAGGTCAAGTGGAAACTTGGCGGATCCTTTTACTAAACCTCTTACAAGAGATTTAGTAAGGATAACATCTAGAGGGATGGGACTAAAACTCCTTAAATAAAACTCACCAATGATGGTAACCCAACTTAATACTAAGAAATGACTAGTCTTAAGTTCAATGGGTAAAAACAAGTCATTGATAAGTGAGTTGTGGCAGCATTAGAACATGTGAGTTCCATCTGTGATGATTAATGCTGGTTGTTATCGTTGGAGGGTTAAGCTTAAAGCTTTTAATGAAATTCAGTTACTACTACAAAAATAATTTATGATGTCACTATTTATGGTGTCACATTTAAAATAATGACACCATTGAGCTTAAAATTTATAAAGGTGACACATCATATAAAAAATCTTCAATTAGGGTAGTTAGATGATTCTAATTTCAGATTTATGGTGTCATTTTTTGGAAGTGACACCATATGAAATAAAAAAATTTAAATTTTATAACTCAATGGGCCCTTTTTTAAAATAGTGAGTAGGAACAATTTATGAAAAGTCCATTGTTTCCATATATACATTAACTAATCTAAAAGATCTTATTGCTTAAACCTAACCATCTTTTTCTTCTCCTTCTTCTCACACCCATGGTCGGCACACCTAAAATTGATATTCTTTGCTTCGTAAATTCTCGGGTAAGTCAAAATCCCTTATCTATCATCTTCATTTTTTTTTTATTAATGCAAAAATATTTGTTAGTACAGTTGTTTTATATCTCTTGATTTAGTATATCTATGATGTGGGTTTTGTAAATGGTGGTTTTTTGTCGAGTTCCAAGGAAGTAAAAACTAGGTTTAACATTCTAACATATTTTTCGTTTCATTGCTAATAACCCCCAAAACAAATGAAAACAAGAAAAATGAATGATTTTTAAAATTTTTGTCTAATTGAGAATGAGAGATACACTAGTTTTCTTGTATGAAAATAAGAGGATTTATATATATAATAGACATAAAAATAGACTTCTTTGATATTTAATAAACAAGTGAATTTTTCTCTAAAAAAAATAAAATAAGAATTTCTCTATATAATAAAATAATTTACATATGAGATAGTTGTCAATAAGAAAGTTTTGAAAATAAATTTGGGATAAAATATTTTTTAGTAAGTTTTGTTTAGATAATTCAAGAATAAAGTAGTTTATTAACTTTCCTTAAAAAATAATATTCTTCTTTCTTTTTTGAATTGATCAATTTTTTTAGAAATAAAATTGTTAGGTTCTATTCTTTGTAAATGTTTAAGAAATTCTAAAAAATTCTTTAAAAATAAAATGACCTTTCTACCACATTCCTTGTAATAAATAATTGTTTTTTATACATATTGTAAACTAAAAAAAAAAAAGTCTTTGTTCAGTTAACCTAAGAAGACATTCCTCTGTGTTGAGAGTCACCCAAATGGAATAAAATATTCAATATCATAGGAGAGTAAAAAGTATTGTAAAAATGATTTTGTTGAGAGAGTTATCTAAATGGAATAAGATATTGGTAGGTGAATAAAATATTATGGTGATTGTAATAGTTGACTTAGTGAGTGGAGGATAAGTGTATGCTTCTTTGTTTATTCTATAAAAACAATAATTTTAGTAGTTGAAAACGTGTATGAAATGACTGAAAATATTTTCTGAAAAATAAGATAATAATAAATGGATAATAGCTCATTTCCTAAAAATCTTTTGATAAATTAAAATAACTTGTAGTTAAAATATATTCTTGTGAAAGTATTTAAAAATGAACCAATATATTAATAATTGTTATGATTAAAAAATCAATAATGTTTATGAAAAGTTCTTTGATTCTTTCTCATTCTAATTTTTCTCTTAACATTTTTTAATAAAAAATTAGATTTTTTTTTGTCTTATATGCACAATTTTCATGCTTGTTATAATATCATATCTTATCATATTAGTAGTTGAAAACATTTTTATATTTTGTTACTAAAATTTTATTTTATATAATTGAGATGAAATTTAATGGACATTGTTATTTCACAAAATGAACTTTAAAAAATATTGAAATTAAAAAAATCCTTCCAAGAAATATACATATATATATATATATATATATATATATATATTAGATGTTAAAAATGATTTTTAAAAACAAAATGAATTATAAAAAAAAAAAATTCAAAAGTGCAAATTTTAAGTAGAAAATTAGTATTTTTTTAAAATTTTAGATTTATATTTTGATTTTGTAGTTTTGATTTATTTTTTATTTTCTTGAATTGTTTTTATTTGAGTTCAAATGTGACTACTTTGTTATAAGATTCATTAAAGAAATAATTGTTGATTTTACAGTTATTGCTTTAAAGGTTTTACTCATTTAATGAATTGTATATAATTTCATACTTCCAATTATTGTGATATTAATGTTATTCTCATTTGATTTCAGTTTGATGACCAAAAAAACATATTCTCAAGTAGAATTTGATGAAATTAGAGAAGAATGGATTACTTTTGTGTTATAACTAATCATGAATCATATTGATGTATCGTGATCATTCATGGTAAGTCCCTTAGTTGTTATATGATTGAATTTTCCATTGGTATTGTATAACATTACTTATTCTTTACGAACTATTTTTATATCAAAACGAGAAAAAGGAAAAAGAAAAAGAAAACATTAGTACTTAGATTTGTTTATTGTTTATAACATCACATTTTTATTTTCAATAAGAACTCTAAACCTCATTAAACTATGAAATGCAGGTATACACTCTTGGGAGGACAGTATGAAGAATAAAAAGAAGGAAGAAAGAGGCAACAAGATTTAGGTTTTTAGATATGACTCTTATGTCATACATTATTGGACATAAACATTACTTTATTTGGAATTGAGAATTTTGGGTTTTTGGATGCAACTCTTCTGTCATTTTATGGTTAGCCGGTTTTATGCATATGAAATGTAGGTATACATGAATGTTGGGAAGCTTAACATTTCTAAATCATGTTTTAATGTGTATTCACTTTTCTTTTTTAGTTTTGGTGGGTTTGATGTGTTTGATGTACTATTATTTTGTGAACATTTGATATACAAATATTATTGGATGATGTAATGTGTTACAAGTTAATTCATAAGCATTATGAAAATATAAGTTAAATGTAATCTGATTATTATATTTATGGACAATTTACACAGGTTGGTCTTATTTATTAATAAGCATTACAAAAATCTACAAACTAATCAACAAAAAACAATCATATCTTTCATAATCATTTACAATGATGTGACACCATAAATTAAAGGTGATACATTTAACGTGACACCATAACTCAAAGATGATGCTTTGGTGTCGTTTCGAAATATGTCACCAATTGATACCCTCTATGGTGTCAGTGGATAAGGTGACGCTATATTGTAATGACACCCTATGTTTATAGTGACTTATTATAAATGTCACCATATATCTTTTTTCTTGTAGTGAGTCTATGTGTGACAAGCATCTTAAAGGTAACAAGAATGCTGGAAGAATTTCACCTATGTGAACTTAGGGGTGGTGTCGCCTCTCATGAGAGTTGGAGTTTCTTTCAAGAAAGTTCATGAATGGATTGAGCACATGGCCATAAAAGTGCTAAGCAAGAAAATAATGGGCACTCGTGTGGTTAGTGGAAGTGTGTGTGTTGTTACCGGTTTCGTTACAAGGAATAACTAGTTCAATGCTACAAGCAACCTGGGATTTCAACGGAGCTTTGTGACAATTACACTAAGGTAAAATTCAAATCGAAAGATAATTTATTTTATGCATTTTCACTGTTAAGGTTATAAGGGTTGATGTTTATTTTTAACCAAGTGGGGGATTGTTATATTTATATAAATATATATATTGTTGGTTAAAAATAAAGTGTAAGAAGAGTTACACTTTTGAAAAATAACCTTTGAAAATAAAGTGTAAGAAGGGTTACACTTTTAATGTGTGAAATAAACACATGATTAAGTTTTGGAATGTTACAAAACTTAAGAGGTATTTATACATATGATTAAGTTTTGAAATGTTACAAAACTTGAAAGGTTAAGGAAGACAATGAGTCTTCTCATCTTTGTAACTTTATAAAACTTAAGAGGTTAAGTGTAAGAGAGTTACACATTTGAGATTAAATCATGTTTAATGTGTGAATTAAACATATGATTTAATTTTTTGAATGTTACAAAGATGAAGAGATTGAAGAAGACAATGGGTTTTTTCTCATCCTTGTAACCTTTTTTCAACCCTAAGAGTGATATATGTGACTTTTCTTCTTTTTGAAATCTTATGCAGAAAAGTGAAAAGACTTGATCAATCCCAAGACTATTTCCATTAGTTCCCTAAAGATTTCTAGAGGTGGGAAGAAATAGAGTCTTTGGACAAAGTTCCAAGAACTTGTTTGAGCCTTTCTTGTGTTCTTCTTCTTCTTGTTCTTATTTTGTATCTTTGAGAGTTTTATTGTATCAAAGTGAGTGTGTGAGAGTGTTTCTTTTCTCCATTGTATCCAAATTTTCCCAACACTTTTGATCAACTTCCGGATGATTGCAAGAGTAGTTATGAGTATCAGGATCACAATTACAGTCGGAATGGCTAAGAGAACAGGAATAAGGAACTTCTTCTTCTTCTTCTTTCCTTGACATGAGATTGACCGACAAAGATTTGGATTTTTGCCTAGACTTGCACAAAATAGAACATGGTACGTTCACTAATTAATGAACTTTATAAGCACAATATATGGATGTTGAAGTCAAGAATTCTATAAACAAACATTGAGGACAAGTACTAGAAAAGATCATTAATGAGCAAACCTCAGAGTTCCATCCTTAAACTTATCCATGACAGCCTGTGGAACTGAACCTGTTAGGTTGTTCCCCGTTAAATTACTGCAAAGACAACATCAAATACTGAGATCACCTGCATATATATCCTAAAGAATTCAAATATCCCAAAACTAAAAGTTAATTACTTACAGGATTGTTAAAGACGGCAAGTCTGCAAAAATTTTTGGTACTGGTCCAGTCAAGTTGTTGTATGATAAATCCCTGAAATAATTCGAGTTACATACATTTTGAGCAAAGGCCTCCATCAGGTTATAGAGAAAAGATATTCATGCTCGCCCCATTTCTTTGGGTGACCAACTACTCATGGCCACTAATGCTTACAGATTTTGTAACGATTTGAGACTCGAAAATGAAGGAAGTATATTCCCGGACAAATTGCTAGATGAGAGGTTCCTGCTTTCCAGGTAGAATGGCATATATTAGTAAATTCTTTGTGCAATTTATTAAAAAAAGTCAATAATTCTCACCAAGAAGTCCCTGCAAATATGAAGTTCTTCACTATGCCAAACTCACAATGAGATTATAGTAGGGTAAGTACTGTGGCTGCAAGTCAGGCCATCCCATTGGTATTTTATGGGGAGACATGGGTCTCCTTGCCAGTTCCTGCTCACCGTGTACCCTGATTTAATCTTCCTGATTGCATCAACTAGAATTCCCCCAATCCCCCCCACCCAAAAAAAAAGGAAGAAAAAGGAAGGTACTTAAGCCTGCTGAAGATCTAAATTAGAACATCTAAACCACAGAAATTACCATCGTCTTGACGAGTTGATGATTGTGAGAATTCCTTTATCATGTAAACCTCCACAGCATTGATAATTGGTGGAAGCGTGGATCTACTTGTCTTTGTTAGTGAAAAGGACAGTATCTTTGTAGTGCTTCTTAGGGAATAGTTGTTACGCGCCGTGTCCGAAAAAAGGTACCTAGGGGCTAGGGCCCCACCATATAACTCATAATCATTATCATTCAGGGAGATTGTAAATTCTCTGAACTGGCCTTTCCCGAGTTTCTCAACCTCGGCAAAGTGCATGTATATGTACAACATGTCAGAAGCATCGTCATCTATTTTCAAAGAAATATTCCAGGCACTTTCATTTGCAGGTGTTGCAGCAGTCGCCATGACACTCACCGGTAGTTTATAGTCAGAGGCACTAAAGGAAGAACTTACAAGTGATGCATTAATGGATCGCAACCAAGATGACCATGAAAATGGTTTCCAAATCCGGTCGTAAACATCATCTTTGTCCCTAAATTATCACAATATATATTTACTTAACTTGTTAGTTCCATGTACATAGAGAATTAAGGGAAAATTGGTTTGACAAAATCAGAAAACAAAAAAATGGTTTTTTGTTTTGAGAATAAGAAAATTGGGTGTTTTCAAAGAACATGTTTTAGTGCCTCACCTGATTAACTTCCACTCCTCTTGTTGTGTACCAAAATCCCACCTATCAAAGAGAAGCAATGACCCTGGTTCAGTCGGGCTATAAATCAAATCATTAAGTTCTCTGAGCTCTAACACCGATATGAATGGTGTCCCTGAATTGGTGTTTACTAGACACACATCTATGTCATCTGTAATTGGTATGTGTATGATTTCCTTCCTGTAAATAGAAGAGGCATCTGTTACATTCACCGTGGTCCATTCGTCAACACCTAGATATAGTTTGAAGATTGGAAGTTGATTCTTGGAATCATAATTCCCATACATGAACCGAGCCCTGATCAAATACTTATGATTCTTGCCTTGTCTTGGTGGTAAGGTGTAACAATTCCTGTCTCCTTTTGGGAAGCTTCTAACATTCATGAGATGTTGATTGAGATCTTCATCAACGTATTCCTGGGAAACATTACAATTGATTCCAGTATCTATGAATCCTACATCTGAAGTGTAATCTATCTTGGTTTCATTATCTGTATAATAGGAGCCCGAAGCTATCCCACAATCGATGCTTATGAACTCTACAAGGTTTCAAAATCATTCAAATTAAACAGACTTTGTAATGAATATGCTTATTTGCACTATAACTTGCTCGTTATTTTATGAAGAAAAACATGTTGTAAGATGGTGCTAAATTGCATAAAAATTCGGGGTGACAAAATTTGATACAATTTGTTAGCATGATTTGAACCTAGCATACTTTTTATGGGTATGTGTTGGGTATAATCACGGTTAGGTTAAATTTGTATTGATATGCATAATACATTTAATAAATAATAGTTTTTGGATGAATTTATATAACCCGAATTTGATCTGACCAATTTACCACATGCTGATTAACTTAATTATAACTTTAAATTATTTAAATATTATTTTGAATAAATAAGTCAATTGAACTACGAACATGTTTTGATTGAGATAGTGATCATATATACTTACACAACATGTTACATGTTTAATAATTATGTAGCCTTTAATTTTATATTTTTAATGATCTATATATTTAATAGAATGCCTAGAACTTGACATGATATGAATACGATCACTAACATGAGCTGACACCTCTGATAAAAATGAATACCTACCTTCCTCCTGTGCGAGCTTCCGCCGACTAGACTGGTTTTCATGGAAGGTCCCTGAAACCCATCTCAAGTTGTTCAAGGAAATAATCACCAGAAGAATGATCAGCCAGGTCAATGTTAGTCCACCATCCATGTTGTTTCAGAGCTTGAAGCACCAAAGAGGCAACAAAATCTGGATGAAACTGAAGTGGTGAAGATTAAGGAAAGAAGAGGAGATATGGATAACAAGGAGTTGAAACAAGCTTTAAAGGCAAAGCCTTGTATCCTAAGCCTCCCAAGCTTGGAGGAAGTAGGAATGATGTTGACTTCCAACGTGTTTGTTGGGAAAGGGTATTGACTTGCAGCGTATGTCTTGGGTTGCTATGATCAGCTCCTAATTATTCTTGACAGCCTCATAATATATGTAATTGAAAAATTAAAGAAAATGTTCCATGGCTCCCTTAATGGATTTAATCAAAGTACGTAGTGGACAATGATTTCTCCTCCTTCAAAATTATTCTCTCAAAGTCTTCGGATTCTATTTTCATAACCAATATAGACATTGGAAACTCATTAGAAATTCATGAGTTCCAATATCATTGATTTGTTCTTTCCCATCAAGTGGAAAATAAGAGAAGGAAAGATATAGAGGTGTCATTCATAAAATTATTGGTCAATAGGCATGAAAATAAAAACAAAAACACCTTAGAAAAAATAATTTTGAAGGAGGAAAAATCACCATCTACTAAATTTATATCAAGAGATATTTTGATTAAATCCATTAATAGTGATAGTCATAGGAAATAAGACAATGCAGAGTTGACTAAATTGATTTGGAAGGTTTCATGCAGTACCATTCATCCATTGTGACTTGACAAAAATGAATTTAAAAAAAAAAAAAAAATTGTCTAAAATTGAAGTATAGATATTATTTCATATTAATTACTATTCATATATGAAACAAATTCAAATCTATATATTCAAGTTTTAGATTAGAACCAAACACCCACTCAAGTGTTATGATTCTTTGTAATTACAAAAGAAATCAACCAACTCATCATTTTTTGTTTTTATTTTAATTCTTTACAAAATTTTAGAATTTTATTGACTTGTCAATATTACACTAACAACAAAATTGAATAGTACACGAAACTAAACATATGTGAGGGCCCACTAAGGCATGTGGTTGAAATCTAAACGATCATTGATATTGGAAAATTAGTCGAGGAAGATGCAAGAACATAATAAATAAATGTAGGGTCCATATACTGTAAAAAAAAATGACACTTTTTTAATAGATATAAAAAAACATCATCAATAAAGTAATATTATATATATATATATATATATATATATATATATATATATATATATATATATTTACATCTCATTATTTGTATTTTAATCTTATTTATTTGTATGTTTGTTTAATTACTTAGATTTCATTATATATATATATATATTAAACGATCCAAATTTTGATTTTGATTAGGTATCACTATTATATCTAACATTTTTCATGTAAAAAAAAAAAAAAAAGAAGTGGAAATGCTAAGGGCTGTGGGGCCATGTTGTGTTGTAAGAAAACTAGCATCATATGAAAACTGGGTCAATTCATTGTATTTTGGTTCAAAGAAAAAGAAGCGAAGGGACTTTAAAGTTTCCATGGAGCAAAAAGACTTTGAATTAATAGAGTCAATTGTAATTGCATTTTTGAACTTTGGGGATCATCAATGTAAAATGAAGACAAATCCAATACGAGGAAGATGGATCCATTGTATATCCAATTTATCAAACCACAACGATGTTTTCTACATGGAATTGTAATTAATTTTCCTTCTTATCTTAATTTCGTTTATGTCCTCATGCATGTACCAATTATTCTTGACAACAAAATATTGCATGGCTCCCTTAATGGATTTAATCAAAGTATCTCTTGATATGAATTTAGTGGATGATGATTTTTCCGTCTTCAAAATTATTCTTTCTAAGGTGTTTTTGTTTTTATTTTCATGCCTATTGACCAATAATTTTATAAATGACACCTCTAAAATGTACAACAATAAAAAACAAAAAGATATAAATAAAAATCCGTATATGCTTGATATTGATCAAACAATAATTTTCATTTTTTTTTCTAAAAAAAAACTTCAAAAATTAAAGTTTTTCAAAATTTCCATCAATTGAGTTACAATTTGGGCATTTTATAATTTATAAATAAAAAACTCTAATTTGTATAAATCAACCAATTCTTCAATTAAATTGTATTTTAATTTAAAGTGGAATCACTGTATAATAATTTAAATATGCAACAAACAAACAACTTTGAAAATTTATACTTCATAAATTATTTTTATCGAAAAAAAGAAATTAAGAGTGAGTTTGATAATAATTCTAAAAAGTATTTTTAATTTTTATAATATTTAAAAAATAAAAATTTTTGAATGTTAAAAAACTTAGATACTTTTCATAAAATTACTATTAAAGAGATTCTAATGGTGAATAAACAAAACTATTTATAAATTTATTTGAGTTTTTGAAAAATATTAAATAGTGGCCTAAATTACAATGAATGTGTAAAATCTAAGATTTTCAACATTGGAAATTCATAAGTTTTCACATAATTGATTTGATCTTTCCCACCAAGTGTACACAACAGGAAGTTTCACTATCCTTAACGTATAGAAAATTATTGTACTTGGAGATTCTAGAAGGAAATGTAGGGGAGATTATTAATAGGTGATGGTTGTAGTGTTAAGATATGGACTCACACATTCTTAATCAATGATTCATGATTAAGCTATTCGAATTATAGACATTTGATTTAATGTTCGTTTTAAGAGTATGGGCCACCTTATGTGTAGAGCCCAACGCAATCACGGGCTTTAGATGATGGGCCTAAGGCCCGTGAGGCCCAATAACTAATGGGTATGGTCCCTAAGGCAGGAGGGTATAAAAGGGCTTCCGCTTGTGTCTTTTGGAATATGACATCACATCCTTTTGAAAGAATAGAACCGCTCTCTCTCCCGCTCCCATTGCCTGAGAGAATCAGAGAAAGGTGGTGCCCTCCATCAGCCTTAGAAGATCGATACCTCTTCATCAAAAGCGTCAAAATGGATTCAGGTTGGTTCCTATCTAAAGACTGATTGATGAATATATTCTGTATGTGTGTTTTGGTGTTAATGGAGAAGACATGAATGGCAAAACAATGGTATCAGAGCCCTGGTTCCATTTTCCCCAAAACATAATCAAGTTTTCAAAACGGGAATCAAACAGATCCAGGACCCTTTAGTGGATCCTAAACAAAATAATAATAATTTGAACATTGAAGGCGCTGTTCACGCGCCTTAGAGGCACGCTGCAGGCGCTGTTCAGGACGCTACTCCGGCGTCATTCTTGACGCCGTTCAGGCGCCATTAGGAGTGCCGTTCAGGCACTTTTTGCTGCAACATTCAAGCGCCATCTGCAGCACTGTTGGAGGCGTCGCCAGATCCGCTGCAACGCCGGTGGCATTGCGCCAGTTTGGTGGTTGTGGAAGCGCCGTCTCCAGGTTCACTCTAGGCGCCGTTATGACGTCACTGCAGTGTGCGCTTCAGGCCCGCTGGTGCGCGTTTCAGGCGCGCTGGTGCGCACTGGTGGCACGCTGGTGCGCGCTGGTGGCGCGCGCTTCAGGCCGCGCCGTTGAGGCACGACTCAGGCACCGCCGTTGAGGTGCAGTTCAGGCACGTTTAAAGCATGCCGCTCCAGCGCCTTCAAGCGCTACTTCCGGCGCTGTCCGCAGCACCATTAAGGCGCCTTTGGGCGCCACTGCCGGCGCCACTTCCGGTGCCGTTCGGGGCGCTTGCTTGAGGCGCCACTTTAGAAGCCGTGCTGTTTGGAGGCCAACGCCATGAATGGCGTTTTTTGATATTTAAAAAATAACAATGCTAAAAAAAAAATAAAAAAAAAAAAAGATGGAAAAATGAATAAGGCCACTCATGGGGCTCGAACCCACAACCACAAGGTTGTCAACCTTATGCTTGACCAACTAGGCTATGAGACTCTCATGTTTATTTATGAATTTTGTACTATAATAAATTTATGGTTTTGATGAATTTCTGTATTTTTTTTTTTTAGAATTTATTATTTCTTGTTACGTTTATGTTTAACGTTTCAAAATGAATAGGTTATCTATATATTTGTTGCCAAAGTGACTTATATTATATAATTTTATTCATTTTGAAGTATGAAACATGTTATTATTATTATTTAAAATAATCGACCCAAAGGAAGATTATTTTAATAGATAAAGTAGTCATAAATATGTGACATATAATGTTTATCTTGCATTGATATGTTAGTCCAAAGACAGACATATTGTGTTTGATTTTATTGTCAATATTTATGAATTAATTTTGTATAAGGATACCAATTACAAGTTAATATTTTTGTCCAAAGACTGAATATTAATGTTTGTGCTAGGTATCTTGCATGATGTTTATTTATTCATGTATGTATGATGCTTATGTGATTGATTGTGAGTTTTATTATTATGAATTCAGCATCTTCTATATCTGCAAATGTGAATAACATTCCTGTGCTTAATGGCACAAACTTCAAGAAATGGAAAGAGTACGTTATAATTGTGCTCGGGTGCATGGATTTAGACTTTGCATTAAGGGAGGATCGCCCTTCAGATCTTACTAGTGCCAGCACTGCTGAGCAAAGGTCTACTATGGAAAAATGGGAGCGATCCAATCGCATGAGTCTAATGATTATGAAGCACTCAATTCCAGAAGCAATAAGGGGTGCAATACCTGAGGAAACCCAAGCCAAGGCATTCTTGGACCAGATAGCAAACCGATTCGCTGCAAACGAAAAGGTTGAGACAAGCACTATTCTTAGTAAGCTTGTCTCCATGCGGTATAAAGGGAAAGAGAATATCAGGGAGTACATTATGGAAATGTCTAATCTTGTGACTAGACTCAAGGCACTAAAGTTAGAGTTGTCGGAAGACATACTCATGCACTTGGTCTTGATCTCTCTGCCTACACAATTCAGTCCATTCAAAATCAGTTATAATACACAAAAGGAAAAATGGACTTTGAATGAGCTTATTGCTCAATGTGTGCAAGAGGAGGAGAGATTGAAGCAAGAAAAGATAGAAAGTGCTCACTTGGCTTCCACATCTCAGGGATTTGGTACCAACAAGAAAAGAAAGAGGGACAATAAAGGAAAACAAACTGCAGTTTCTGGGACATCAAAGCAAAAAGAGCAAAAAAAAAACAAGATAAGGAGATCACTTGTTTCTTTTGCAAAAAGGCTGGTCATATGAAGAAGACATGTACCAAATACGCTGCTTGGCGTGAAAAGAAAGGTACACTTCTCAACTTTGTTTGTTCAGAAATTAATTTAGCTGTAGTGCCTACTGACACTTGGTGGATAGATACGGGTGCAACTACTCACATAAGTGTCACTATGCAGGGTTGCCTAAGGAGCCGAATGCCAACTGATGGTGAAAGATTCATCTATGTGGGAAATGGCAACAAGGCTGCAGTCAAGGCTATTGGTCTTTTCAGATTACAGTTAGACTCTGGATGTACATTGGATTTGGAAGAGACTTTTGTAGTACCGTCGTTTAGACGGAATTTAATTTCTGTTTCATGTTTGGACAAATTTGGATATTGTTGTTCATTTGGAAATGGAATGGTTAGTCTTTATCTAAATTCAAATATTATTGGTACAGGTAGTCTAACAGACAAACTATATAAATTGAACATAAAGGCCACTAATGGAAATGAAACCTTGCATTCAAGTAATTATGGCATTAAGCGAAAATTAATGAATGAGAATTCATCAATGTTATGGCACAAGCGTTTGGGTCATATTTCAAATCAACGAATACAAAGACTTGTGTCAGATGGAATTCCCCATCCACTTGATTTCTCAGACTTTCAAGTCTGTATAGAGTGCATTAAAGGAAAACAAACAAATATGAAGAAAAAGAATGCCAATAGGTGAAGTGACGTCTTGGAATTGATACATACAGACATTTGTGGTCCATTTCCTACCCCTTCTTGAAATGGACAACAATATTTTATCACTTTCATTGACGATTACTCGCGTTATGGGTATCTTTATTTAATTCATGAAAAGTCTCAGTCATTGGATGTGTTCAAGAATTTCAAAGCTGAAGTTGAGAACCAACTAAGCAAGAAAATAAAAGCCGTCAGATCTGACCGTGGAGGTGAATATTATGGTAGATATGACGGATCCGGAGAACAACGTCCAGGGCCATTCGCCAAATATTTGATGGAGTGTGGTATCATTCCTCAGTACACCATGCCAGGGACTCCGAGCCAAAATGGTGTAGTAGAGAGGCGAAACCGTACTCTTAAGGATATGGTAAGAAGTATGATCAGTCATTCCACCTTACCAGAATCACTTTGGGGCGAAGCCATTAAAATTGTAGTTTATATTTTGAATAGAGTACCAAGCAAAGCAGTAGCCAAAACCCCATACGAGTTATGGACTAGCAAGAAACCTAGTATTAGGCACTTGCATGTCTGGGGTTGTCCAGCTGAAGCTAGGCCTTACAAGCCAAATGAAAAGAAATTGGATTCCAGAACAGTGAGCTGCTACTTTGTAGGGTATTCTGAAAGGTCAAGAGGTTTCAAATTTTATGATCCCTCAACTAGATCCTTCTTTGAAACGGGCAATGTTAAGTTCATTGAGGATGTTGAGTTAAGTGGGAGAGAGTCATTAAGAAAGGTGGTCTTTGAAGAGGAATCTGTTAATATTCCTATTATTACGACTGGACATGGTCATATTATGTTTAATGACACTATTCAGAATGTACAGTCGATAACAGGGATTCAAGACACACATGAGATTCCTCCTGCTCAAGTTATGGAACCGATTCAAGTTCATCAAGAGGTAACTCAACAACCTCAAGAACCTCAAGTACAAGTGCCACTAAGGAGATCCACTAGAGAAAGGAGAAGTACAATTTCAGATGATTATGTTGTATATCTCCAAGAACATGAGTTTGACATGGGTCTGGAAGACGATCCAATTTTAGTAAGTCAAGTCAAACAAAGTTCTGATTCTGAAAAGTGGATAGAAGCCATGAAGGATGAGATGAAATCAATGAAAGACAATGGTGTTTGGGACCTAGTAGAGTTGCCTAAAGGTGTAAAACCGATTGGTTGTAAATGGATTTTTAAAACCAAGCGGGATTCAAAAGGCAATATTGTTAGGTATAAGGCACGCCTAGTTGCAAAAGGTTTCACTCAAAAGGAAGGCATTGATTATAAGGAGACCTTTTCACCAGTTTCATCAAAGGACTCCTTTAGAATCATTATGGCACTTGTAGCTCATTATGATTTAGAGCTACATCAAATGGACGTTAAAACTGCGTTTCTTAATGGCAACATTGATGAGACAATATACATGGTGCAACCGGAGAACTTTGAGTCTAATGATTCAAAGCAACTTGTATGCAGATTAAAAAGGTCCATATATGGTTTAAAGCAAGCATCCCGACAATGGTATCGAAAGTTTGATCAGGTGATTACTTCATTTGGTTTTAAGGAGAACACCGTTGATCAATGCATATACCTCAAGTTCAGTGGGAGCAAATTTATTATCTTGGTGTTATATGTTGATGATATTCTACTTGCAAGTAGTGATGTGGGACTTTTGCATGAAACCAAGCGATTTCTGTCTAGTAAATTTGACATGAAGGATCTTGGTAATGCATCTTTTGTGCTGGGTATACAAATCCATAGGGATCGTTCAAGAGGTATACTTGGGTTATCACAAAAGGCCTACATCGATAAGGTGTTGAGTAGATTTGGCATGAGCAATTGTGCACCAGGAGACACGCCTGTAGCAAAAGGCGATAAGTTTAGTTTGCACCAATGTCCGAAAAATGAACTTGAGAAGAAAGATATGGAGAGATTTCCCTATGCCTCGGTAGTAGGAAGTCTCATGTATGCACAAGTTTGTACGCGTCCGGATATTGCGTACATTGTTGGAATGTTAGGCAGATATTTAAGTAACCCAGGTATGGATCATTGGAAAAAGGCAAAACGGGTTATGCGGTATTTACAAAGAACTAAAGATTACATGCTCACATACCGTAGATCAAGTCACTTAGAGATCGTGGGATATTCGGACTCCGATTTCGCAGGATGTCTTGACAGTCGGAGATCCACTTCAGGCTACATCTTCATGTTAACTGGAGGATCAGTTTCATGGAAAAGTGTTAAACAAACACTTATTGCTTCTTCCACCATGGAGGCAGAATTCATAGCCTGTTACGAAGCATCAAACCATGGGATATGGCTGCGGAATTTTGTCACTCAGTTACGAATAGTTGATGGGATTGAGAAACCGTTGAGAATCAACTGTGATAATAAGGCCGCAGAATTATATTCTAAGAACAACCGAAGTTCGTCAAAGTCCAAACACATTGACATCAAGTTCTTGGTTGTGAAAGAAAGAGTTCAGAGTCTTCAAGTATCGATTGAACACATAAGCACAAACTCCATGATTGCGGATCCGCTCACTAAGGGTTTGCCACCCAAAGTATATCATGAGCACGTCACACATATGGGTGTTGTACACATTGATGATGTGCCAGTATAGTGGGAGTTTGTATTCAGACTTTGTGTTTATTTTCTTGATGTGATATTATGTTGTGTTATCTGTACAGATCTTGATTTTAAAGACTATTGTATTTGAATTCTCTGAATTAAAATGATGACTTTCAAAAGCAGTTTAGCATCAAGTGTTGAAAGTGGAATTTGACTATTTTTAGTCATAAAGTAGGACCAATTGGAAATAGACATATTAAATATCACATTCTATGTAATTTCCATGCTACACATCCATACTTGATCCATATTGCTAATTTTGTTAATATTGTGATCATTGTTGGGTCTAGTTATAATTATAATTAACGAAGACCGCTTTAATCCTATGTTAACTTAATTAGTAGATCGGATTGTTTAAGGATATTAAGATAGAATAGCAAGATGAGCTCGATAAAGTACCATCATGAACATTGTTTGGTAACATGTGTGGTCCAAGTGGGAGATTGTTAAGATATGGACTCACACATTCTTAATCAATGATTCATGATTAAGCTATTCGAATTATAGACATTTGATTTAATGTTCGTTTTAAGAGTATGGGCCACCTTATGTGTAGAGCCCAACGCAATCACGGGCTTTAGATGATGGGCCTAAGGCCCGTGAGGCCCAATAACTAATGGGTATGGTCCCTAAGGCAGGAGGGTATAAAAGGGCTTCCGCTTGTGTCTTTTGGAATATGACATCACATCCTTTTGAAAGAATAGAACCGCTCTCTCTCCCGCTCCCATTGCCTGAGAGAATCAGAGAAAGGTGGTGCCCTCCATCAGCCTTAGAAGATCGATACCTCTTCATCAAAAGCGTCAAAATGGATTCAGGTTGGTTCCTATCTAAAGACTGATTGATGAATATATTCTGTATGTGTGTTTTGGTGTTAATGGAGAAGACATGAATGGCAAAACATGTAGGAGACGAGAAAACGCAGACTTGACGAAGTCAATTTGGAAGGTTATGGCTCACAAACTTACAACTGTCAGGAAGGAAATGTAGGGGAAATTATTAATAGGTGGTAGGTGCAGGAGACAAGAGAACGCAGACTTCACCAAGTCAATTTGTAAGGTTATGCAGTACTGTGCACCAGCTTACAGCTTTGATTATTAAGACCCCACCTTTTTTTTTCTTCAGAATTTCAAATTTTTTATTAAAAAGAATTATTTTTAAGTGTTAAAAAAATTAAAAATATTTTCTTATGGGTGTAAGAAAACTACTTTAGTATTTAAAAATTAATTTTAATAAGTTATAATGATATGTATTTTTATTCTTGTAAATAGAAAGAAATAATGCTTCAAAACGTAATTAATAATTATAAAGAATTTATTATATTAGATAGAGAAAACTTGTGTGAAATGTTTTATTTCTAAATGTTATGATAAGTTCTCGAGACTTGAAAGAAGTTAAGAAAAAAAAAATCATAGTAAAGTTTTAAGACTAACATTATCAAAGTTATTTATGGTATTATTATGAATCTATTTGTGGACTCATGTTTTTCACGTGCGTTTCTATTCGATGACGCGACTCACTTTTTATTTGTGAAAAATTGATTTTTTTTTTTTAAAGTTTTGGAGTCGTAATTTATTTTTATTTTATTTTGAAATGGAAAATAAAATAATAAATAAAAACCTTAAGTATGACTCCTAAAAAGGAAAAACATGTCTGTAAAAACCAAATTTAGGTTCGGGGGTTAGGTTACCTATTAAAAAGGTACGGTGATAAGTTATAATACCCCTTTAAGCCCTAAGATTAGGTTTTTACTAAATAAGTTAAAGTAGACATGACCTTTGATCGGGAAATCAATGGATACCAAGGAATGATCAAAGGTGTACTATGGCTAAAGTACGTAATGGAAAGTGACCACACAAATAAGAGAAAATATATAGGATACGTGTGTGAGCAGCGAATCAATAATGCGTTATTGTGGAAACAAAGTTAGTGGACAAGTGCAGAATAATTGCATGCATGTCATAGATCAAGGTAAAAAATTAGTCAATATTCAATCAAATATAGCAATCAGAATCAACAATTGATTGGTGATGAAAAAATGTTTATTCTCATGTAGGTTCTTTACTTTCTTATGTTGTGTCTTTTTATCTAATATAGTACATATCATATTTACTAATACATGTTTATGTTTTATTTACACATAATATTGATTGCTTAATAAGTATATTTTAAGATGTTTGTTTCATTAATTGTACAATATGTAATAATTGATGTCATTACCATATCAATTTATGGAAACTTAATTGAAAGCTCTTGAAGAGCTCATATTATGTCACTAGTTGATTGACGTCATTACTACATATATGAATTTATGAAAACCTGATTGAAAGCTCCAAACAAGCTCATACTATGTCACTAGTTGATTGATGTCATTACTACATATATGAATTTATGAAAACCTGATTGAAAGCTCTAGACAAGCTCATACTATGTCACTAGTGGCATGCGAATCCATAACATTCTATTAAATCTAGAATAATTTGAGATGACCAACTTGGTCTCATAGGGTGAACAATGATGCATCAACTCCTTGAAATGTCAAATGGATATTCATTAAAGAACTAAAATTTTCTTAACTAGTGACTAATATATTTAAACCTTTGAAGGATATTATTACATGTTAAGCAAATTTCTAGTTTAACCTGCCATTAGGGGGAGGGAATTCAATTCCAGAAGAATGACGAGATATTAGATGGTATATATGCTCTTTGTCTCATCTTTATCCCCGTGCAAGGCAGTATGAACTAAAAGTTCAAAGGATTATTCATTTGTAAGGATTTGCAAATTAGTTACCTAATGCTTTCACAAATGTAAAGAAAGTAACAAAGTCACATGTACCGACTGTGAATACTCTGACACATATTGATCTCCTTGAAGGACAATTGAAGAATTCCATAGCAAGTGAATCTAAAACACGCTTGAAGCGTGGTAAACCTATTAGCTCAAAGGATTCAGTTCCTAGAAAAAGAAAATGAATAACATATGAAAAGCTTGGCACTCTTGAAGAGTTCACAAATATGAAAGGGTCAAATCATGAAACCCAACTTAATAAACAATTAGCCCTTGAAGAGGCAAAAATTAATCAAATACCGGTATCTAGAACTAAAGAGATCTCAATGAGTCACTGGTAGAAACAAAGAATCGTAGTGACATTATTATAGACAATATATTTGCATTCTAAGTGGTTATGGACATCATGAGAAATGTTGAAGATCAAGAACCACAAACTATGGATGAATGTCGAAAAATGAATGATTGGCCAAAATGGAAAGAATAAATCAAAATAAAGCTAAACTCATTAGCAAAAATAGATGTATTTGGACCTATAGTTCAAACACTTGGAAACACAAAGCTTGTTAAATATAAATGGGTCTTTATGAGAAAGCGAAATGAGAATGATGAAATCATAAGATATAAAGTACGACTTGTTGCTAAATATTTTTCTCAAAGACCTGGTATAGATTATGAGGAAACTTATTCCCCTGTAATGGACACAATCACATTTTGATACTTAATAAGTTTAACGGTCTCTGAAGGACTAGATATGTGTTTCATGGATGTTCTTACATCCTATTTATATAGGTCTATAAATACTGACATAGATATGAAAATCCTTGAAGGATTCAAATTGCCTGAAGCAACTAATCCAAAGCCTCGCAACATGTACTCAATCAAATTACAAAGATCTCTATACAAATTAAAGCAATCCAGATGCATGTGGTATAATCTTTTGAGTGAGTATCTATTAAAAGAATGATATATGAATAATCCAATTTGCATATGTGTTTTTATCAAGCAATCAAAAACTAGGCTTATAATAACTGCGGTATATGTGGATGATTTGAACCTTATAGGGACTCTTGAAGAGCTCACAAAACATCCAATTATTTAAAGAAGATATTTGAAATGAAAGATTTGGGAAAAACAAAATACTGTATTGGCTTGCAGATCGAGCATTATTCAAGTGACATATTAGTCCATCAATTAACATATATAGAGAAAGTATTAAAACGATTTTATATGGACAAATTGCATCCACTTAATTCCCCCATGGTTGTTCATTCACTTGAAGTGAATAAAGACACGTTTCGTCCTAAAGAAAAAAATAAAGAATTGTTTGGTCCAGAAGTACCATATCTTGGTGCAATTGGTGCACTAATATGTCTTGAAAATTGTACTAGACTAGACATAACATTTTTTGTTAACTTGCTAACAAGATACAGTTTTGCCCCAACTAGAAGACATTAGAATGAGATTAAACATATATTGTGATACCTTTGTGGAGCAAGTGGCATGGGTTTATGTATTCAAAAGAATCAAAATCACAATTGATTATGTAGATGTAGGATATCTTTAAGATCCCCATAAAGTACTATCCTAAACGAGATATGTTTTTACTTATGGTGGTACAACAATATTTTGGAGATCAATCAAGTAAACAATGATAGCCACCTTTTCAAATCATTTAGAAATCCTTGCATTTCATGAAACAAGTCATGAATGTGTATGACTAAGGTCAATGATTCAACATATTTAAGAAACATCCATCAGAGGCAGTGCAACCAAATTACATGAAGATAATGCTATTTATATTACACAAATTAAATGAGGATTCATAAAAGGTGATATAACTAAGCATATCTTTCCTAAATTCATATATACCCACAAGCTCTAGGAGAAAAGTGAAATTGGTGTTGAGCATATTCAATCATGAAATAATCTAGTAGATCTATTCACAAAGGCGTTACTAATTGAAGAGTTGAAGAAATCATAATCATGTCTACAAGAGAAAGAGAAAGCTAATATGGATATGCAGCACTTTTTTTCCTTTCGTCTAGTTTTGTCCCTCTAGGTTTTATTGATAAGGTTTTTAATAAGATAGTTACCATATCCTTATGATCATCCAAGGGAGAGTGTTATAAAATATGAGATTCTGTACCACTATGGTAACTTGTGAATGACCATTCATATATATGTGGATCTTGTATTTCTATGTATGCGCTCCCACTCGATGATGAACTCGTTTTTTATTTGAAACAAAGATTTATTTATTTATTTATTTTTAGAAAATGACTTGGAGTCACCACTTATTTTTGTTTTATTTTTAAAGGGAAAACAAAATAAGAAATAAAACCCTAAGTGTGATTCCTTATTTGGAAAAGATGGTTTGTGAAAAACCAAATCTTGGCTCAGGGGTCAGGTTACTTATTGGGAAGGTATGGTGAAGATCGTAGCACCCCTCAAAGCCCTTAAAATGGGTCTCTACTAAATAAGATGAAAAAAGTATAGCAATTGGCGAGGAAATTAATGGATACCAAAATGATCACACATTGGAAGCCAAAACATGCAAAATAGTCAAAGAGAGAGTGCGAGCGTACCTCAGCAGCAAGCAATAATGCCCTATCATGAAATGGGGTTAGTGCACAATAATAAGTACAAAATATATCACATGTGTCACTAAACATAGTAAGAAACCATCACTGATGGATATTGCACTTCACTTAAATTTATTTTTTAAAAGAAAACATCAATGATGTTGGACTCCCACCAAAGGCCAATTTATTTTTGCATGAATTAATTCCATAAACTCCATCATTTGGAATTATAGAATTTGATTCATGCTTATTTTAAAACATTTTTTTTCAAAAAAAAAATGATGAAGATATGAAATGTTGTTTGTCGGAAAGAAAATAGTAGCAAATTTTATTGAAATATGGGATTTTTGGTGATCCTAAACACTAAAGAAGAATAAAAAGTTAAAAAGTTGAAATTATTTGAGAATTAGGAATTTTAAAATTATTTGAAAACTGGAGTTTGGAAAATTATTTTTAATATTAAAATACCAAGAAACAAGAAGAGGACGAGTGACTATTGGGATTGCATGCCAAAGGTGACCATGCAAAGTGGGAACGCTTAAGGATGGGCCCAGGGTGGAGAGGAACCTGTGACAGGTTAAATGGTAGACTGTTTGGACATTATGGTATCTGAACCCTCATCATAATGTGTAGCAATACTCTGTCTATACTTTTAACCCCTGCTAATTGTTGCCTTCAAACTAGCTATGTTGACAATGGCTTACCAATTAGACAATTATCCTCTTACACTCATCATAAGAGCCTATATATACAACTCGTAGATGTATGTTCAAGGCTTTGAATCACTCCATTAATCATTAGGAATCTCCTCTTAAGGTTTCCCAATCTAAGTGGACTGTTACTTTCCCAGATAGCTTGAAAATAATCTAGTCGGTACGACTCTGAGCTTCTATTGTGCATGAAATACCACATTCAACTTTACTCAAAGTTTCCTTGTCACTAATGGAGTCATCTAGACCGCTATAAGCATGGACAATGGGGAGAAAAACGCTCAAAACATTCTCCAAATAATAGTGATTCTTCCAAAGTCTTGGAAACAAGTTTCGTTTGGGTTCTCATTGCCATCATTGATGCCTAACAGCTTCACATGAGTGTGAGACCCTTGGAGTTGCCCTCTATCTTTGCCTTAGTCACCCATACATGTTGGTAGATGAGCCATGTCATGTTTCTTGCAACAACTCTTTTGGGTATGGACTACGGAAGCAATTTCAAACTTTTCAAAACCCATGAATCTTGAACAGATATGAAGCTGCCATTGTGGATGTTATATGGTGAGTACGAAGAGTGAACATGCATGCATAGTTTCTACTGGTACAGATCTGTAAATGAACTACATCATTTTACCAGCTCCAAACGAGATGCCTAGTGACTCCTAATATTGCAAAGTGGCCCTGCAAGTTGAATCCATGTGTGTGTGATTCTAGGATGGAATGGTTGATGGGCAAATTGTGTGAGGATTACAAAACTTGAACTCTCATCGTAATGTGGGGGTTGCCAAGTATTGAAGATGCTATGATGAGGAACAAGTAGAAACATGACATGTGTGCATTGAAGTGGCCACGCATGTGGCTTGGGCGCCCATGGGAAAGATCACAAAATCATTTATGCAATTAGCAACCAAGGATCTTGGCCCAATAAATCTAGAACTAAAATTTGTCAAGCAATCTTACAATAGGATCAAGTCATTTTTTGGGGTCTTTGAGCTTCTCACAAAGGCCTTGAATGAAAGAGTCCCATGAGGGGGGTGAATTGGGTGTTTAATTGTTTTTTTTCAAGCACAAAAATTCAAGTAAAAGAAGTACAAATATAAAGAGATAGAGTTAGAAAGAGCAAACACAACATTTATAGTGGTTAGACACCTCTTACCTACGTTCACTCTCCTCAAGCTCCTACTTGAGTGAGAGTTCTACCATCCTTGAAGCTTCAATCAAGTTTCCATTACACTTAGATTCCGACTCTATTGGGCTCTTACACAATCCTTCAAGTCTTTACTCACTTGAAACTTTTAACACTCATGAAAACACTCAAAATATTTACTGGTTCACAAAAAATCAAACGATTTGTCTAGTTGACGGGTCAATCGATTGAACCAGCCGATCTGGTCCGGTTTTTAAAACATTGCTCTAGATGGAGGGTTGGTGAAGATGTATGTAGGTTGTGTTGAACAAGAAATATAACATGTAACAAAAATGCTCATTGCAACACTTTTTTGTACCTAGTTCACAAAAAGCCATACTATTTATCTGATTGACGATTCAACTAATTGAACCGGTTGGTCCGATCCGATTTATAAAATATTGCTGTAGATGGAGGATTGGTGAGGTTGTGCTGAACAAGAAATATAACATGTAACAAAAATGCTCATTGTAACACTTTTTTTTTTTTTTTGTACAAAATGATAATTAAGTTTGATATGCTTGGTTTGAGCATGGAACATATAATTTACAATCATATGAAGAGCACTATGATTATCACAAAATAATTGAAATGACACCTTGAGCAGAATTCTAACATTTCATAATATGGATGAGAACTCTGTGTTAGCCCAAGGGTTCTCCTAATTAGGTTTTGATGATAACAAACCATGGTTAAGTTACTAATTTGTTTGAATTGTAAAGAATCTCAGGTATTAATTTTGAAATTCATCAAAGGACCCAATGGATACAAGATCAAGACATTTAGAAGACCTTGAATCATAAGAAACAATGTAAGATGAATACATGGGTGCATTTAGGTTTTACATATCATTTCATGCATCTTTGAAAACTTGGTTTGTTCTTTAAAATTACAATTTCATTAAAACACGAGTTTCATCACGAGTTTCATCAAATGTACCTCAAGCAAAACATTTTAAAATTGACATATTAATTTACCTACGAACCTTACCTAAATGTTAGAAAAGAAAAGAACAGAAAAAGATTGGTTTTCGGGGCCAAAAAGCTAAACCGGTCGAGGCACTGACCAACTAGCTCAACCGATTAGGGTGTTGGTCGACTAGTTTCCCTTGTCCGGTCAAGGTCTGGTTGAGGAGTGCTAAAAACACTTTCTCTCATTCAGTAGCCTTCCCTTCCCGATTGAAGTATCCTCATTCCCGGTCGATTTCCAGTCGAGGTTTGGTCAAAGCAACAGTAACCTACTAAAGCATTAAATGCTCCAACGGTTAATGAACTGATTGACCCCCAGCTTGACCGGTTGAGGCCGCTTTTTGTTTTTCTTGGCTCTCGAGGTTAGAAACCTATAAATTGAGAGTTCCACTTCATTTATGATATATAGAACACTTGCATTTAATTGTCCACCCACTTGTTCTTGCCTTAAAAGCTCTCATTTCTTTCTTGGTGAATTAAATCTTCACTTGCATATCTTTTAGTGCACCCTTATGAGCCATCCTAGTTTTGATTTGTATTTGAGCCCTTATTGAGCTAGGTTGAGAGAATATCATTCTTGTAAATTGAGTGTTAGGGCCTTCAAGTGAGTTGAATCTTGAAGAGATTGTGTAAGAGTCTGTTGGAGCCGAAATCCAAGTATAAAGAAGATTAGAAGTTTGGTTGAAGCTTCAAGTTAGTGAGACCTTCACTCGGTTAGGAGCTTGAGGAGAGTTGACGTATGAAATAAAGTGCCGAACCACCATAAAATCTGAGTTTGAATTCTCTAACTTTATCTTATTATATTTGTTTCTATTGTGCTTAAATTTGTTGTGTTGAAAAAGTTTTTGAAAAACCTAATTCACCCCCTCTTGGGTGTTTTTCTTATTTAAGATTAGCCTTTATTTTCTCACTATATAATTTCAATAGTTGTAGAAGCCATGGAGATTTACTCAACTTCAATGCTAGAGGGTGTCATCTTAGGTTGCTTTGTAGAACTTTAAGAGATGTTGTCAAGACGAGCTAAAGAATCCTCCATAAGGGTTGATTTTCAAATATTAAACTTGAATAGAAAGTGAGTGTTTAGTAAATCAATTTAATAACTTAATAACTTAAGTCATTAAGTAAATTAAACATATTCAATAAAATAATTGAATATTATAACTTAAAGTAAAAAATAATTTTAAGTATTAAGTTAAAATAGTTAATTTATTTTAATTTTTTTACTTCATTTACTCATATTTAGTGAAAACATATTTTAGAACCATGATTCTACATTCACAACTCATTGTTTACAATAAATGTCTTTGTAGTTATATCATGTCCCAAAGGGTTGGCCTTTCGGGACATAGTATTAGACTAATTAGTATTGAGTCATCGGCTTACAAAGTGAGTATTGGGAATAATAGTGACTTGCAACATGTGCATTGGGTTAGGGCTTGGCCAATGACATTTATTGTTAGATGGTAATTTGAAATTTGTTATTTGGAGATTATTGTCAACGAAAAAAAAAAGGAGAGAAAGGTGAATAAATAGAGGATTAGAAATGAAACTAAATAGGTAACTCTAAGCCATCCATATTTCAACTTGAAAAATAATTCATTTTTAACATAAATGTTATTTTAGTAAAAAAAATATGAAGAGTTAGATTTACAAATTATAGATTATTTTCTCTTTTAATCAAATAACTCCAAAATAAATAGGGGTGGCAATCTGTATTGATTGTTGTGTCGTGTGAAGACTCGAACATTTTATAAAATAGGTCAATCCAAGCATGACACAAATAAAAGTCGAATTAAAAACATAAATCTAAATATTACCTAATTATTAAAAAAGTAACATGTTGTTAACTTATTCAATCCATTTAATAATCAAGTTGAACTAGATATTAGGGTTTTTCTCAATAGTACGGTAATTTAAAAAAGTTATGCTTAAATTATTGTAGTAGAAGAAGTTATTACAAATATATGGTAGTTTTTGCCACGTAGGAGAGAGAAGAGAGGGTAGGAGAGAGGAGAGAGGGTGAACGGATAATTTTTTTTTAAACCAAAATCATCTTTTCAAATTTCAAAAGGCGAAATCGTCTTTTTAAAAGACGATTTTAAAAAAATTTCAAAAGGAACTCGTCTCTTCAAGAGACCGAGTTCCATGAAAAAAAAAATATAGAAAAAAAAAAATTCCTTTAGGGAACTCGTCTCTTGAAGAGACGAGTTCCATGAAAAAAAAATATATATTTTTTATAAAAAAATTCCCAAATTAAAAAAACAAAAAAAAAAAAAAAAATTCCTCAAGAACTCGTCTCTTCAAGAGACGAGTTCCATGAAAAATCCTCAAGGGAACTCGTGTCTTCAAGAGACGAGTTCCCATGGAAAAAAAAATTCCTAAAAAAAAAAAAAAAACAATTCCTCATCTTTTTTTTAAATTCTTTTGTTATAATTTTTTTTTTTCCATGGGAACTTGAGGAATTTTTTTTTTTTTTTGAAATTTGGGAATTAAAAAAAAAAAAAAAATTCCATGGGAACTCGTCTCTTCAAGAGACGAGTTCCCTTGAGGATTTGCTTTTTGCTTTTTTTTTTTTTTTTTTTTTTTTTTTAATTTGGGGATTTAAAAAAAAAAATTTTTTTGTGAGGAATTGCTTTTTGCCTTTTTTTTTTTTTTTTTTTTTTTAATTTGGGAATTTAAAAAAAAAAAATTTCCATGGGAACTCGTCTTTCCTTGAGGAAATTTTTTTTTTTTTTTTTGGGAATTTTTTTTTAAAAAATATATTTTTTTTTTTCCATGGGAACTCGTCTCTCAAGAGACGAGTTCCTTGAGGAGTTGTTTTTTTTTTTTTTTCCATGGGAACTCGTCTCTTGAAGAGACGAGTTCCCTTGAAGAATTTTTTTTTTTTTTTTTGGGAATTTTTTTTTTAAAAAATATATATATTTTTTTTTTCCATGGGAACTCGTCTCTTCAAGAGACGAGTTCCCTTAAGGAGTTGTTTTTTTTTTTTTTTTTTTTTTTAAATAATTTGGGAATTTAAAAAAAAAATATTTTATTTTCATGGGAACTCAAGAGACGAGTTCCATTGAGGAATTGTTTTTTTTTTTTTTTTTTTAATTTGGGAATTTTAAAAAAGAAGAGACGAGTTCCTTTAAGGAATTGTTTTTTTCATGGAAAAGAGACGAGTTCCCTTGAGGAATTTTTTTTTTTTTTAATTTAGGAATTTTATATATATATTTTCATGGAACTCGTCTTGTTCTTGAGGAATTGTTTTTTTTTTTTTTTTTTTTTTAAATTTGGGAATTTTTTTTATAAAAAAAATATATATTTTTTTTCATGGAACTCGTCTATTGAAGAGACGAGTTCCCTTAGGAATTTTTTTCCCTATATTTTTTTTTTCATGGAACTCGTCTCTTCAAGAGACGAGTTCCTTTTGAAATTTTTTTAAAATCGTCTTTTGAAAAGATGATTTCGCCTTTTGAAATTTGAAAAGATGATTTTGGTTTTAAAAAAAATTATCCGTTCACCCTCTCTCCTCTCTCCTATCTCCTCTCTCCTACCCTCTCTTCTCTCTCTTATCTCCTCTCTCCTACGTGGCAAAAACTACCATATATTTGTAATAACTTCTTCTACTATAATAATTTAAGCATAACTTTTTTAAATTACCGTAATATTGAGAAAAACCCCTAGATATCATATAAACCTATATGAGTTAGATCTTATACAATTTTATATGATAAATCTCCCTGGTCATTGATTCAATTAACATATTTATTAAGTAAAGTTAAAATAAGTTAAATACAAATTAAATATTTTTATAATTATAATTAAGTTAATTAATATGATTATTAAATAAGTCAATTTAAATCAAATTTATGTTATATAGATCAACAAAAAATAACCTATTTATAAAATAGGTTATGCAAGCCACTGTGAATTTGAATATACTTATGCTTCATTCAAACCCATAAAAAACATGTTAGAATTTAATCATGTTGAAAAATTGAATTAAATTTTATCATTCTTGTAAACAAATCTTTACGGTTTCTTCTGTTGGTATAATTAGCATTTATTTTTTAAAAAAGATTAATTAGTGCCTAAATTAGTTTGAAGGTATAAAATTTAAGATTTTCACATCCAATATGGACATAGAAATTCATGAGTTGACACATCATTGACTGTCCCATCAACTGTTCTCAACGGGTAGTTTCTCCTTTCTCAATCCCATACAAAATTATTAATTGTTTTATTAATTCAGAGATCAAATATTAAAAGTGACTGTGGTAGGAGATAAGACAAGGCAGACTTGACCAAGTCAATTTGGAAGGTTATATGTATATGAACCAATGGACAAAAATTGTCTTGTTTCTTTTCTTTATTAATAGACCGGCTAAGCATTTTACACGTAAAGAAAAAAAATTAATTAATTAAATTTTGTGTCAATATAAAAAATTAATAAAGAATAATTCTTTTCACAATTTATTTTATTTTTTAAAAAAATTAATTAATTAAATTTTGTGTTAATATAAAAAATTAATAAAAAAATAATACATTTCACCATATATATATATTTTTTTTCGATGAACTCGTATTTTTAAAAGGATTAATTATTTACTTTGAAATTTTTTTATGTCAGATTTGTTTTATTATATTGAATTTATCTTTTTTAAAAGACTATTTTCAATTTAAATTTTTTAACGATATAATTTTTTTTTTAAATTATACTTTTTGTGCAAAAATCCCACTGTAAGGTGTGGTTGAAATCTAGGAATATTGCCACTGGAAAATCGAGAGGTAAATGGAGGACATAGCAAGTAAACGTGGGACGTGTAGCAGAACGTACTATTAATCGGTATCCTAAGTTGCTCTAAAACTGAAGTAATTTTAAAAACAATTTACTTTTTAACTTATATTTAAAAGAAAATTAATTATTTTTTTCTTTAATCTTAATGAGAATTAACTTTGTTATAATAGTTAAATCTAATTTTAATACAAAATAAACTCAAATTGATTTAAAAAATTTTGGATAATTCTTTTTCAAAAAATTAAACTATTTCAATTTTATAGTAAAATCAATTTACGATAAATCAGTAAAATTATCATAAAAAAAATTAAATATGACTTAAATATATTTTGTTTTTATCTATTTTTTGTTTGTCAAGAAATTTATATATATAAAAATTTCTCATAAATTTTAACTTAAAAAGGAAACTAAAACACAGAAATCACTTAATTTGAATAAAAATTAATTTAAAATAATTTACAACATTTCAAAACTCACAATTCAAATTTCTTCACATGCAGTTATTATTTTTACTTCATAATTCGTTCAATTTTAAATGAGATAATGAGAACTCTTATCTATATGTTGTTGTGTAGAACAAAAAACGTAATGCAAAACAAAATTGCTTGTTGCAACTCTTTCTTGTAAAAAAGTTTCGTTGTGCTTGGTTCGACCATGGAATATAGGATTTATAGTCCTATGTAGAGAATTAAGATTGTCACACAATAATTGAAGTGCTCTCTTAAGTGAAATCCTACTAGGGTCTGTTTTTCAAATATTAAAGTTTGTGAGAAATTTGGTACAATTACCAAATATAGTATTTTTCATGAACACAATTCAAAGTATAGAGTGCACCATAATCCATATTCCCACATGCTAACATTAAGCAAATTTATAAGATTAAAATGGAGCTTCCAATAAACCACCTAGCGTGGGGAGCCGATTGAGTGGTAAGAACCCAGGGACTATCTTCCAGGAAATTGCCTGATCCGATGCTGTGGCTACCTACACTTTGAATTCTCCTGGAAGCCACCTCTATCCCCAAGCATTCCTTCAAGTCTGCCAATACATGACTCATATCTGGCCTTTGCATTCCTGTTGATGCTACACATGCTAAGGCTATCTCTACAGCTTTCCAGGCAGAATTGGTGTTGAAATCTCCTTGTAACCTTGGATCAACGATGCTTTGAATGTCCCCTCTTTCAATCATAGGACTAACCCATCCAACTATGTGAATTCGCCCAGGGTTCTTTATTGCAGGCTGGCCGGTGATTAGCTCCAACAAAACAATCCCAAAGCTGTAAACATCGCTCTTCTTATTCAAATTTCCCGTCGACTGGTATCTGCATAGGAAGTTATATTTCATGAATAAGGAAGCAATTATGTAAAAATTGTAAGGAATAATGTCGTTAATTAACACCTACTCAGGATCAAGATATCCAGGTGTGCCTACTGGTTCAGTTGATAAGAAAGCACCACTTTCAAGATCTCTGGACATCCCAAAATCAGCTATCTTGGCTTCCAGTTTTTCATTTAATAGAATGTTGGAAGATTTCATGTCTCTGTGGACTATTGGTGGCTTACAGCCGTTGTGTAGATACTCCAATCCTACACGATTAAGCAAGAAAAGAATCACAAATTAAAGAAATATTTGAATGCAAGTTAATTATAATGTGGAAGATCCGCTTAATTTCTGACCATGTGCTGCATCTACTGCAATTTGAAGTCTCCGCTTCCAATTCAAAACATCTGCAGCTTCTCTCCCTGCAGCAAATGCATAAACATTGAAGTCCACAAGTAGCTTTCAATGACAGTTATATCAAGAGAGGTGGATATATACCTAATAACTTGTTTTGCAAGTTTCCATTGGACATGTATTCATAAATGAGAGCCATGTGTGTACCATCCTTGCAGTACCCAATTAGACGAACCAAGTTTTTATGATGAACTCTCGTCAAGAGTTTCGCCTGCAATATTTCAAAATCTTTTAGTGTCAGACAATAGATGGAGAACTTCTAGTCCTGTAGAACCATGGATGGATTGATTCGTCTAACCTCGGCTCGTAATGCCTTGGGGCCTTGTATTGATGACTCAGAATGCACCTTGACGGCAACCTGAGTGCCATCTGCCAAAGTGCCTAGATAAACTTGTCCGAATCCTCCTCTACCGATGGTACGGCTAAAGTTATTGGTGATACTTGCAACATCAGAGAAAGTGAACTCAGAATTCCCCGACTTCAATGACCCCTCTTTGGGGCGTTCAGTGACCGTCTCTATGGTTGTAGCTAAGGAAATCACAATAAAAACGGAGCAATAAAATGTTAAATCCTCACTTCAAAAGAAAAATATGAAAATGAAAATGAAAGAAAGAAAATACCTTTGGTTTCTCTCCTCTTGGTCAACTTCCGGATGATTGCAAGGGCAGCTATGAGGATCAGGATCACAATTGCAGACATAATGGATATAAGAACAGGAACGAGGAACTTCTTCTTCTTCTTTCCTTGGCACGAGTCTGACAGACAAAGATTTGGATTTTCGCCAAGACTTGCATAAAATAGAACATGGTAAGTCAAGAATTCTATAAACAAACATTGAGAACAAGTACTAGAAAAGATCATTAATAAGCAAACCTCAGAGTTCCTCCATCCTTGAACTTATCGATAACAGCCTGTGGAACCGAACCTGTTAGGTTGTTCCCATTTAAATTACTGCAAACACAACATCAAATACTAAGATTACCTGCAAATATATCCTAAAGAATTCAGATATCCCAAAACTAAAAGTTAATTACTTACAGGATTGTTAAAGATGGCAAGTCTGCCAAAAATTTTGGCACTGGTCCGGTCAAGTTGTTGTATGATAAATCCCTGAAATAATTTGAATTTCATGCATTTTAAGTAAAGGCCTCCATGAGATTATAGAGAAGATATTCATGCTGCCACCATTTTTTTAGGTGACTAACTACTCATGGCCACTAATACTTACAGATTTTGTAATGATTTGAGACTCAAAAATGAAGGAAGTATATTCCCGGACAAATTGCTAGATGTGAGATTCCTGTTTGGAAAGTAGAGTGACATATATTAGTAAATTCTTTGTGATTAATAAAATTTAGGGGTGACAAATTATATTGTCCTTCGTGTTGTGTCAAAACCTAACTATTCTACTACATAGTTCAACCCAAATCCAACATGATAAGGGTGTTAAAAACATAAACCTAAATGCTACCTAATTATTAAACAAGTAATTTGCTTTATAACCCATTTAACTCATTTAATAATTAAGTCTTTATATTTAATAATCAGGTTGAGTTAAGTTTTGTATAAGTATATATATATGATATTATGTTTCAACCAAATATGCTTTTGGCTCAATTGACCTATTTATCTAAAAACAATCTAAAATGAGTGAAATATAGGTTAAATGACCTAAAGTTACAATAAAGTTAATTAGTAGGATTATTAAATGAGTTAATTCAAATTTGTATGTAGATTGACCTAAAAATCATCTATTTATTAAACCAGTTATATAAGTTGACATGACGGAATTTCAGTCAAACCCAATTATACTTAATCGAAAACTATGAAAAATGTGTTGGGGTTGAGTTATGTTGACAAATTGTATTCAACTTTACTACCCCTGATAATTTTTGCCACTAAGTCCCTACAAATATCAAGAAGTTTGATTGTATCAAACTTTGCTAGCCTTGATAATTTTTGCCACTAAGTCCCTATGAAGAAATTCAAAATGCCAAACTCACAACGAGATTATAGTAGGGGAAGAAGTACTGTGGCTGCAAGTCAGGCCAGCCCATTGGTATTTCATGGGGAGACATGGGTCTCCTTGCCAGTTCCTGCTCACTGCGTACTCTGATTTGATCGTCTTGATTGCATCAACTAGTGATTGTCCAAGAAAACAAAACAGCAATTAAATAAAGCTGGATCATGTTCAGGCCTGCTCAATAACTAAATTAGAACATACATGTAACAGAGCAGAACAGAACAGAACCTACCATCGTTTTGTTGAGTTGATGATTGTGAGAATTCTTTTATCATGTAAACCTCCATAGCATTGATAATTGGTGGAAGCAAGGATCTGTCTGTCCTTTTTAGTGAAATGGACAATTCGTTTGTGGTACTTCCACTCACGGAATATTTGCTATATACCGTGACTGAAAAAAGGTATGCAGGAGCCACAGGTCCAGCATATGACTCATCATCGTTCACGGAGATGGTAAATTCTCTGATTTGGCCTTTGAGATCCTCAACCTCCGCAAAGTGCATGTACATGTACAACTTTTGAGAAGGATCATCATCTATGTTTAAAGAGGCATTCCAGGGTTCACTTTCATTTGCAGGTGTTGCAGCAGTCGCCATGACAATCCTTGGTAGTTTATAGTCAGAGGTACTAAACGAAGAACTTACAAGTGATGAATTAATGGACAACCAAGATGGCCGTGTTAATGGTATCCAAATCCGGTCATAAACATCATCTTTGTCCCTAAATGATCAGAATATATATTTACATAACTTGTTAGTTCCATTTAAATAGAGAATTAAGGCAAAACTTGTTTGACAAAATCAGAAAACGAAAAAAATGGTTTTTTGTTTTGAGAATAAGAAAATGGGGTGTTTTCAAAGAACATGTTTTAGTGCCTCACCTGATTAACTTCCACTCCTCTTGTTGTGTACCAAAATCCCACCTATTATAGAGAAGCAGTGACCCTGGTTCAGTTGGATTATAAATCGAATCATTAAGCTGCCTAAGCTCTAACACCGATATGAATGGCGTCCCTAAATTGGTGTTTACTAGACACACATCTATGTCATCTGTAATTGGTATGTGTATGATTTCCTTCCTGATAATACCAGAGGCCTTTGTTATGTTGACCGTGTCCCATTCATCAACACCCAAATATAGTTTGAAGATTGGAGGTTGATTCTTGGAATCATAATTCCCATACATGAACCGAGCCCTGATCAAATACTTATGATTCTTGCCTTGTGTTGGTTGTAGGGTGTAACAATTCCTGTCTCCTTTTGGGAAGCTTCTAACGTTCATGAGCTGTTGATTGGTATCTTTATCAACGTATTCTTTGGAAACATCATAATTGATTCCAGTATCTATGAATCCTGTATCCGAAATGTAATCTATCTTGGTTTCACCATCTGTATAATAGGAGCCTAGAGCTATCCCACAATCGATGCTTATGAACCCTACAAAGTTTCAAACTCATTCAAACTAAACAGACTTTGTAATGAATATGCTTATCTATACTACAACTAGCTCCTTATTTTATGAAGAAAAATATGTTGTTGCAAGATGGTGCTAAATTGTATAAAAATTCGGAGTGACAAAGTTTGATACAATTTGTCAACATGATTTGAACCCAACATACTTTTTATGGGTATGAGATGAGTATAATCACAGTTAGACTAAACTTGTATTGATATGCATAATACATTTAATAAATAAATAGTTTTTGGATGAATTTATATAACACGAATTTAATCTGACCAATTTACCACATGTTGATTAACCTAATTATAACTTTAAATTATTTAAATATCATTTTGAATAAATAAGTCAATTGAACTATGAACATGTTTTGGTTGAGATAGTGATCATATATGTTTAAACAAAACTTAACTCAATTAAATTATTAAATATAAAAACTTGTTTGTTAAATGAGTTACATAATGTGTTACATGTTTAATAATTATATAACATTTGATTTTATATTTTTAATGACTTATATATTTACTAGAATGCCTAGAACTTGACATGATAGGAATATGACCACTAACATGAACTGACACCTACGATAAAAATGAATACCTACCTTCCTTCGCCGCGAGCTTCCACCGACTAGACTGGTTTTCATGGAAGGTCCCTGAAACCCATCTCGAGTTGTGCAAGGAAATAATAACCAGAAGAACGATCAGCCAGGTCAATGTTAGTCCACCATCCATGTTGTTTCAGAGCTTGAAGCACCAAAGAGGCAACAAAATCTGGATGAAACTGAAGTGGTGAAGATTAAGGAAAGAAGAAGAGATATGGATAACATGTAGCGGATAACGTAGAGCGGAAACGAGCTTTATAGGCAAAGCCTTGTATACTAAGCCTCCCAAGCTTGGAGGAAGTAGGAATGATGTTGACTTCCAACGTGTTTGTTGGGAAAGGGCATTGACTTGCAGCGTATGTCTTGGGTTGCTATGATCAGCTCCCAGTTATTCTTGACAGCCTCATAATATATGTAATTGAAAATTAAAGAAAATGTTCCATGGCTCCCTTAATGGATTTAATCAAAGTACCTCTTGATATAAATCTTAGTGGATAATGATTTCTCCTCCAAAATTATTCTCTCAGTCTTCGGATTCTATTTTCATAACCAATATAGACATTGGAAACTCATTAGAAATTCATGAGTTCCAATGTCATTGACTTGTTCTTTCCCATCAAGTGGAAAATAAGAAAAGGAAAGATATAGAGGAAACTAGGGTTTGGCTAAGATATTGAAGACTTGCTTTTCAATACCTATTGAAAAACTTCTTTCAATAATTTTCAAACTATGAATACAAAAATAAAACAATGCAAACGTGACTAAATTAATTTGGAAGGTTTCATGCCGTACCATTCATCCATTGTGACTTGACAAAAAAGAAAAATTAATTATTTAATTTTTATGTCAATACAAAAAATTTAAAATTTTAATTTTTGTCTAAAATTGAAGTATAGTTATTATTCATATTAATTACTATTCATATTTGAAACAAATTCAAATCTATATATTCAAGTTTCAAATAAGAACCAATCACCCACTCAAGTGTTATGATTCTTTGTAATTATGAAAGGATGGAATCAACAAACTCTTCATTTTTTGTTTTTATTTTAATTTTTATACAAAATTTTCGAATTTCATTGACTAGTGTACAAAATTTTTGAATTTTCGAATATCATACTAACAGTAAAATTGAATAATGTACAAAATTTGTCAATGGAAAATTGGACAAGGAAGATGCCGAAACATAACAACCCTTTTTTTTTATATGTATTGAAAAAACATCATCAATATGATGATATCATATATATTTTCAAATTTCATTATTTGCATCTTAGTTTTATTTATTTATATATTTATATCTTATTTTTATTTGTTTGTATCATCGTTCAATGACTTAGATTTCACTATATATATTGAACGATTCAAATTTCAATTTCGATAGGTATGACTACGATATCTTAGCATTTTTCATGTAGAAAAAAAAATAATATTAAACTAGCTTTGAGTTGTTGCAATGAATTAAAGTTATTGGAGCCAAAACCATTGATGTTGTTTTCCGATCCAAGTTGGTCCTTCCCATCATATTCAGTGGGCTAAATAAATGGAAATGCTAAGGGCTGTGGGGCCATGTTGTGTTGGAAGAAGACTAGCATCATATGAAAACTGAGTCAATTCATCATATTTTGGCTTAAAGAAAAAGAAGCAAAGGGACTTTGAAATGTAATTAATCATCATTTTTCTCTTAATTTCGTTTATATTCTCATGTACCAAACAGACCATACAAGTCAAAAATAAAAACTGTTTTTGAAAATAAATCAGGAGAATATGTTTTATAATAAAAAAAAAAATAGGAATAATTTTTTATTCTTAAAAACAATAAATTAAGATATTTTTAAAAAATATTTTCAAGTTATTTTTATTTATTTTCATTTTTTTTTATGGCAATGGTTTTAAAAAATAATTACATAAATGTAGAGAATTGTTAAGAATAAAGTATAAAACTTTTTCTTTTAAATATTTAAAAAATTATAAAATAGGTTAAAATCATTTCAAGTTTACCAATAAACTTTTATTTATAATATATACAAAAGAGCTAAGTGTCTAGACTTTTTTCCCCCTAAAATACTAATCATCTCACTTCTACGTGCCCACATCCTTTCATTACTTTATTTAATTAATTTGGATAATATTTTTCTTTTCTCAAAGATACTCATTTAAATAATGTTTCTCTTTATAAAAATGTCATAATTTATTTAAAATAATTTTAACATGAAAGTTAAATATAATCACTGAAATTTCTAGATGAAAAATGTAGATAATTATTTTTTTCTATTTCTAAAATTATATTACATATAAAAGAGTGAAATGCTTTTCCACTTGTTTTTTTTCCTAAAATGTTCTTAGTATCTCACTTATATGCCGTGCGTCCTATTGATATTTTATTTTTTTATTTTATTTAATTAATCTCTTTTTTAAAAGACAACCTGAAAATCAATTTAGATACTATTTTTCTTAAAGAAATTTCCTTAAAAGACAACCTCACCATTAAGTAGTATTTAAATTTATGTTTTTAATGAATTATATTTAGTAGAATGTTTAGGATTTGACAAGATAGGAACATGAACGAACCACTAACACAGACTTACACCAACAAGAATGAATGCCTACCTTCCCTGACCGCGATCTTTTGCGATCTGACTTGTTCTCATGGAAGGTCCCTGAAACCCATCCCAAGCTGTGGAAGGAAATAATCACAAGAAAGAAAGATCAGCCAGGTCAATGTCAGTCTACCATCCATGTTTCAGATCTTGAAACACCCAGGGGCAAAAAAATCTCGACGAAAGTGAAGTATGTGAAGCTCAAGGAAATGAGAGGAGGTATGGATAAGATGGGCCTGAAACAAGCTTTAAAGACAAAGCCTTGTATACTAAGCCTCCAAAGCTTGGAGGAACTAGGGCTGATGTTGACTTCCAACGTGTTTGTTGGGAAAGGGTATTGACTTAAAGCGTATGTCTTGGGCTGCCATGATCAGCTCCTAATTATGCTTGACAGCCTCATAATATATATAATTGAAAATTAAAGGAAATGTTCCATGGCTCCCTTAATGGATTTAATCAAAGTACATCCTGATATAAATCTTAGCGGATAATGATTTTTCCTCCTTCAAAATTATTCTTTCTAAGGTGTTTTTGTTTTTATTTTCATACCCATTGACTAATAAATTTATAAATGACACCTATTGAATGCACAACAAAGATGACAAAAGGTATAAATAAAAACCTATAAACAAAATTTTCATTAATTAAATTATAATTTGGAAGGTTGGGGTAGTAATTTTTAATTTATAAATAAAAAAACTCTAATTTGTATAAATCAACCAGTTCTTCAACCAATCTTTCAATTTTATTTTATTTTAATCTCATTTATTTGTGTTTTTATAATTTAATCTTATTTGTTTGTATGCTCATTCAATTACTTAGATTTCACTATATATATATATATATATATATAATAATCCAAATTTTGATTTTGAATAGATATCACTTTGATATCTTAGCATTTTTCATGTAAAAAAAAAAAAGTAAGCTAGCTTTAAGAAGTTGCAATGGAAGCTCTTGGACCATTGATGTTTTTTTTCCTATCCAAGTTGGTCTTTCCCATCATATTCAGTAGGCCAAATGATTGGAAATGATAAGGGCTGTGGGGCCATGTTGTGTTGTAAGAAGACTAGCATCATATGAAAACTGAGTCAATTCATTGTATTTTGGTTCAAAGAAAAAGAAGCAAAGGGACTTTAAAGTTTCACCGGAGGAAAAAGACTTTGAATTAATAGAGTCTATTGTAATTGCATTTTTGAACTTTGGGGATCATCAATGTAAAATGAAGACAAATCCAATATGAGGAAGATGGATCCATTGTATATCCAATTTATCAAACCACAACGATATTTTCTACATGGAATTGTAATTAATTTTCATTCTTCTCTTAATTTCGTTTATATTCTAATGTACCAATTATTCTTGACAACAAAATATTGCATGGCTCCCTTAATGGATTTAATCAAAGTATCTCTTGATATAAATTTAGTGGATGATGATTTTTCCTCCTTCAAAATTATTCTTTCTAAAGTGTTTTTGTTTTTACTTTCATGCCTATTGACCAATAATTTTATAAAATAATTTTATAAATGACACCTCTAAAATGCACGATAACAAAAAACCAAAAAAGACATAAATAAAAATCCATATATGCTTGATATTGATCAAACAATAATTTATTTTTTTTCTAAGAAAAAACTTCAAAAATTAAAATTTTTCAAAATTTCCATCAATTGAGTAACAATTTGGGAATTTTCTAATTTATAAATAAAAAACTCTAATTTGTATAAATCAACCAATTCTTCAAATAAATTGTATTTTAATTTAAAGTGGAATCAGTGTATAATAATTTAAATATGCAACAAACAAACAACTTTAAATAATAATTTATACTTTATAAATTATTTTTATAAAAAAAAGAAGAAATTAAGAGTAAGATGATAATAATTCTAAAAAATATTTTCAATTTTTATAATACTTGAAAAATAAAAATTTTCGAATTTTCAAAAAATTAGATACATGGACTCTAAAGGTGAATAAACAAAACTATTTATAAATTTATTTGAGTTTTTGAAAAATATTAAATAGTGGCCTAAATTACAATGAATGTGTAAAATCTAAGATTTTCAACATTGGAAATTCATAAGTTTTCACATAATTGATTTGATCTTTCCCACCAAGTGTACACAACAGGAAGTTTCACTGTCCTTAACGTATAGAAAATTATTGTACTTGGAGATTCTAGAAGGAAATGTAGGGGAGATTATTAATAGGTGATGGTTGTAGGAGACGAGAAAACGCAGACTTGACGAAGTCAATTTGGAAGGTTATGGCTCACAAACTTACAACTATCAGGAAGGAAATGTAGGGGAAATTATTAATAGGTGGTAGGTGCAGGAGACAAGAGAACGCAGACTTCACCAAGTCAATTTGTAAGGTTATGCAGTACTGTGCACCAGCTTACAGCTTTGATTATTAAGACCCCCCACCTTTTTTTTTCTTCAGAATTTCAAAATTTTTATTAAAATAATTATTTTTAAGTATTAAAAAGATTAAAAATATTTTCTTATGGGTGTAAGAAAACTACTTTAGTATTTAAAAATTAATTTTAATAAGTTATAATGATATGTATTTTTATTATTGTAAATAGAAAGAAATAATGCTTCAAAATGTAATTAATAATTATAAAGAATTTATTATATTAGATAGAGAAAACTTGTGTGAAATATTTATCTTAATTTCGTTTATATTCTCGTGTACCAAACACAACATACAAGTCAAAATAAAAAACTGTTTTTGAAAATAAACTAGGAAAATATGTTTTATAATAAAAAAAATATGAACAATTTTCAATTCTTAAAAACAATAAAATAAGATATTTTTAAAAAACATTTTAAAGTTGTTTTTATTTATTTTCATTTTTTATGGCCATGGTTTTAAAAAATAATTACATAAATGTAGAGAATTATTAAGAATGAAGTATAAAACTTTTTTTTTTGAAAAAAAAATTTAGAATATAAAATAGGTTAACAAAATTTCAAGTTTCCCAATAAACTTCTATTTATAATATATACAAAAGAGCTAAGTGTTTGAACTTTTTTCCCACCTAAATTACTAATCATCTCACTTTTATGTGCTCACATCCTTCCATTACTTTATTTAATTAATTTGGATAATGTTTTTCTCTTTTCAAAGATACTCATTTAGATAATGTTTCTCTTTAAAAAAATATAACATAATTTATTTAAAATAATTTTAACATAAAAGTTAAATATTATTACTAAAATTTCTAGATGAAAAATATAGAAAATTATTTTTTTCTATTTCTAAAAATATATTACATATAAAAGAGTGAAATGCTTGCCCGCTTTTTTTTTTTCTTCCTAAAATGTTCTTATTATCTCACTTATACGCACTTATGTCCTATTAATATTTTACTTTCTTATTTTATTTTATTATTTTATTTTCTTATTTTATTTAATTAATCTCTTTTTTAAAAGACAACTTGCAAATCAATTTAGATACTATTTTTTCAAAAAAAAATTTCCTTAAAAAACAACCTGAAAATTAAGTAATATTTGAGTTTATATTTGTAATCAACTATATATTTAGCAGAATGCTTAAGATTTGACACGATTGGAGCATGACCCACTAATACAAGCTTACACCTCTAAGAAAAATGAATGCCTACCTTCCCTGGCCGTGAGCTTTTGAGGATCTGACTAGTTCTCATGGAAGGTCCCTGAAACCCATCCCAAGCTGTGGAAGGAAATAATCACAAGAAAGAAAGATCAGCCAGGTCAATGTCAGCCTACCATCCATGTTTCAGATCTTGAAATACCCAGGGGCAAAAAAATCTCGACGAAAGTGAAGTATGTGAAGCTCAAGGAAATGAGAGGAGGTATGGATAAGATGGGCCTGAAACAAGCTTTAAAGACAAAGCCTTGTATACTAAGCCTCCAAAGCTTGGAGGAACTAGGGCTGATGTTGACTTCCAACGTGTTTGTTGGGAAAGGGTATTGACTTAAAGCGTATGTCTTGGGCTGCCATGATCAGCTCCTAATTATGCTTGACAGCCTCATAATATATATACTTGAAAATTAAAGGAAATGTTCCATGGCTCCCTCAATGGATTTAATCAAAGTACATCCTGATATAAATCTTAGCGGATAATGATTTTTCCTCCTTCAAAATTATTCTTTCTAAGGTGTTTTTGTTTTTATTTTCATGCCCATTGACTAATAAATTTATAAATGACACCTATTGAATGCACAACAAAGATAACAAAAGGTATAAATAAAAACCTATAAACAAAATTTTCATTAATTAAATTATAATTTGGGAGGTTGGGGTAGTAATTTTTAATTTATAAATAAAAAAACTCTAATTTGTATAAATCAACCAGTTCTTCAACCAATCTTTCAATTTTATTTTATTTTAATCTCATTTATTTGTGTTTTTATAATTTAGTCTTATTTGTTTGTATGCTCATTCAATTACTTAGATTTCACTATATATATAATAATAATAATAATAATAATAATAATCCAAATTTTGATTTTGAATAGATATCACTTTGATATCTTAGCATTTTTCATGTTAAAAAAAAAAGTAAGCTAGCTTTAAGAAGTTGCAATGGAAGCTCTTGGACCATTGATGTTTTTTTTCCTATTCAAGTTGGTCTTTCCCATCATATTCAGTGGGCCAAATAATTGGAAATGCTAAGGGCTGTGGGGCCATGTTGTGTTGTAAGAAGACTAGCATCATATGAAAACTAAGTCAATTCATTGTATTTTGGTTCAAAGAAAAAGAAGCAAAGGAACTCTAAAGTTTCACGGGAGGAAAAAGACTTTGAATTAATAGAGTCTATTGTTATTGCATTTTTGAACTTTGGGGATCATCAATGTAAAATGAAGACAAATCCAATATGAGGAAAATGGATCCATTGTATATCCAATTTATCAAACCAGAACGATATTTTCTACATGGAATTGTAATTAATTTTCATTCTTATCTTAATTTCATTTATATTCTCATGTACCAATTATTCTTGACAACAAAATATTGCATGGCTCCCTTAATGGATTTAATCAAAGTATCTCTTGATATGAATTTAGTGGATGATGATTTTTCCTCCTTCAAAATTATTCTTTCTAAGGTGTTTTTGTTTTTATTTTCATGTCTGTTGACCACCTCTAAAATGCGCCAAAAAAAAAAAAAAAGATATAAATAAAAACCCATATATGCTTGATTTGATCAAACAACAATTTTCTTTCTTTTTTTTCTTTTTTTTTTCTAAGAAAAAACTTCAAAAATTCAAGTTTTTCAAAATTTCCATCAATTGATTTACAATTTGGGCATTTTCTAATTTATAAATAAAAAACTCTAATTTGTATAAATCAACCAATTCTTCAACTAAATTGTATTTTAATTTAAAGTGGAATCAATGTATAATAATTTAAATATGCAACAAACAAACAACTTTAAATAATAATTTATACTTCATAAATTATTTTTATTGAAAAAAAAAATTAAGAGTGAGTTTGATAATAATTATAAAAAAACATTTTCAATCTTTATAATATTTGAAAAATAAAAATTTTCAATTTTTAAAAAAATTAGATACTTTTCATAAAATTAATATTAAAGGGACTCTAAAGGTGAATAAACAAAACTACTTATAAATTTATTTGAGTTTTTGAAAAATATTAAATAGTGGCCTAAATTACAATGAATGTGTAAAATCTAAGATTTTCAACATTGGAAATTCGTTGGAAATTCATAAGTTTTCACGTAATTGATTTGATCTTTCCCATCAAGTGTACATAACAGGAAGTTTCACTGTCCTTAACGTAAAGAAAATTATTGTACTTGGAGATTCGAGAAGGAAATGTAGGGGAGATTATTAATAGGTGATGGTTGTAGGGACAAGAGAAAATGCAGACTTGACGAAGTCAATTTGGAAGGTTATGGCTCACAAACTTACAACTGTTAGGAAGGAAATGTAGGGGAAATTATTAATAGGTGGTAGGTGCAGGAGACACGAGAACGCAGACTTCACCAAGTCAATTTGTAAGGTTATGCAGCACTGTGCACCAACTTACAGCTTTGATTATTAAGACCCCCCCCCCCCCCCCCCCCCCAACCTTTTTTTTTTTTTTTTTTCAGAATTTAAAATTTTTTATTAAAAAGAATTATTTTTAAATATTAAAAAGATTAAAGATATTTTCTTATTGATGTAAGAAAACTACTTTAGTATTTAAAAATGAATTTTAATAAGTTAAAATGATATGTATTTTTATTCTAGTAAATAGAAAGATATAATGCTTCAAAACATAATTAATAATTATAAAGAATTTATTATATTAGATAGAGAAAACTTGTGTGAAATGTTTTATTTCTAAATGTCCTGATAAGTTCTTGAGACTTGAGAGAAGTTAAGAAAAAAAAAAATTATAGTAAAGTTTTAAGACTAACATTATCAAAGTTATTTATGGTATTATTATGAATCTATTTGTGGACTCACGTTTTTCATGTGTGTTTTTATTTGATGACGCGACTCACTTTTTATTTGTGAAAAATTGATTTTTTTTGAAAAGTTTTGGAGTCGTAATTTATTTTTGTTTTATTTTTAAAGGGAAAATAAAATAAGAAATAAAAACATTAAGTATGACTCCTAAAAAGGAAAAACATGTTTGTGAAAACCAAATTTAGGTTTGGAGGTTAGGTTACCTATTAAAAATATACGGTGATAAGTTATAATACCCCTTTAAGATTAGGTTTCTACTAAATAAGTTACAGTAAACATGACCTTTGATTAGGAAATCAATGGATACCAAGGAATGATCAAAGGTGTACTATGGCTAAAGTACGCAATGGAAAGTGACCACACAAATAAGAGAAAATATATAGGATACGTATGTGAGCAACGAATCAATAATGCGTTATCGTGGAAACAAAGTTAGTGGACAAGTGCAGAATAATTGCATGCATGTCATAGATCAAGGTAAAAAATTAGTCTTATTCAATCAAATATAGCAATCAGAATCAACAATTGATTGGTGATGAAAAAAATGTTTATTCTCATGTAGGTTCTTTACTTTCTTATGTTGTGTCTTTTTATCTAATATAGTACATATCATATTTGCTAATACATGTTTATGTTTTATTTACACATAATATTGATTGCTTAATAAGTATATTTTAAGATGTTTGTTTCATTAATTGTACAATATGTAATAATTGATGTCATTACCATATCAATTTATGGAAACTTAATGGAAAGCTCTTGAAGAGCTCATATTATGTCACTAGTTGATTGATGTCATTACTACATATATGAATTTATGAAAACCTGATTGAAAGCTCCAGACAAGCTCATACTATGTCACTAGTTGATTGATGTCATTACTACATATATGAATTTATGAAAACCTGATTGAAAGCTCCAGACAAGCTCATACTATGTCACTAGTTGATTGATGTCATTACTACATATATGAATTTATGAAAACCTAATTGAAAGCTCCAGACAAGCTCATACTATGTCACTAGTGGCATGCAAATCCATGACATTCTATTAAATCTAGAATAATTTGAGATGACCAACTTGGTCTCATAGGGTGAACAGTGATGCATCAACTTCTTGAAATGTCAAATGGATATTCATTAAAGAACTAAATTTTTCTTAACTAGTGACTAATATATTTAAACCTTTGAAGGATATTATTACATGTTAAGCAAATTTCTAGTTTAACTCGCCATTAGGGGGAGGGAATTCAATTCCAGAAGAATGATGAGATATTAGATGGTATATACACTCTTTGTCTCATCTTTATCCCTATGCAAGGCAGTATGAACTAAAAGTTCAAAGGATTATTCATTTGTAAGGATTTGCAAATTAGTTACCTAATGCTTTCACAAATATAAAGAAAGTAACAAAGTCACATGTACCGACTGTGAATACTCTGACACATATTGATGTCCTTAAGGACAATTGAAGAATTCCATAGCAAGTGAATCTAAAACACGCTTGAAGCGTGATAGACTTATTAGCTCAAAGGATTCAGTTCCTAGAAAAAGAAAATGAATAACATATGAAAAGCTTGACACTCTTGAAGAGTTCACAAATATGAAAGGGTTAAATGATGAAACCTAACTTAATAAACTGTTAGCCCCTGAAAAGGCAAAAATTAATTAAATACCAGTATCTAGAACTAAAGAGATCTTAATGAGTCACATGGTAGAAACAAAGAATCGTAGTGACATTATTATAGACAATATATTTGCATTCTAAGTGGTTATGGACATCATGAGAAATGTTGAAGATCAAGAACCAAAAACTATGGATGAATGTCGAAAAATGAATGATTGACCAAAATGGAAAGAAGAAATCAGAATAAAGCTAAACTCATTAGCAAAATGAGATGTATTTGGACCTATAGTTCAAACATTTGGAAACATAAAGCCTGTTAAATATAAATGGGTCTTTATGAGAAAGCAAAATGAGAATGATGAAGTCATAAGATATAAAGCACGACTTGTTGCTCAAGATTTTTCTCAAATACCTGGTATAGATTATGAGGAAACTTATTTCCCTGTAGTGGACGCAATCACATTTTGATACTTAATAAGTTTAACGGTCTCTGAAGGACTAGATATGTGTTTCATGGATGTTCTTACATCCTATTTATATAGGTCTATAAATACTGACATAGATATGAAAATCCCTGAAGGATTCAAATTGCCTGAAGCAACTAATCCAAAGCCTCGCAACATGTACTCAATCAAATTACAAAGATCTCTATACAAATTAAAGCAATCCAGACGCATGTGGTATAATCTTTTGAGTGAGTATATGTTAAAAGAATGATATATGAATAATCCAATTTGCATGTGTTTTTATCAAGAAATCAGAAACTAGGCTTATAATAATTGCAGTATATGTGGATGATTTGAACCTTATAGGGACTCCTGAAGAGCTCACAAAACATCCAATTATTTAAAGAAGAAATTTGAAATAAAAGATTTGGGAAAAACAAAATATTGTATTGGCTTGCAGATCGAGCATTATTCAAGTGACATATTAGTCCATCAATTGACATATATAGAGAAAGTATCAAAACGATTTTATATGGACAAATTGCATCCACTTAATTCCCCCATGGTTGTTCATTCACTTGAAGTGAATAAAGACACGGTTCGTCCTAAAGAAAAAAATGAAGAATTGTTTGGTCCAAAAGTACCATATCTCGGTGGAATTGGTGCACTAATATATCTTGAAAAGTGTACTAGACTAGACATAACATTTTTTTGTTAACTTGCTAACAAGATACATTTTTGCCCCAACTAGAAGACATTAGAATGAGATTAAACATATATTGTGATACCTTTGTGGAGCCAGTGACATGTGTTTATGTTATTCAAAAGAATCAAAATCCCAATTGATTATGTAGATGTAGGATATCTTTAAGATCCCCATAAAGTACTATCCTAAACGAGATATGTGTTTACTTATGGTGGTACAACAATATCTTGGAAATCAATCAAGCAAACAATGGTAGCCACTTCTTCAAATCATTTAGAAATCCTTGCATTTCATGAAACAAGTCGTGAATGTGTATGACTAAGGTCAATGATTCAACATATTCAAGAAACATCCATTAGAGGTAGTGCAACCAAATTACATGAAGATAATGTTGTTTATATTGCACAAATTAAATGAGGATTCATAAAAGGTGATAGAACTAAGCATATCTTCCTTAAATTCATATATACCCACAAGCTTTAGGAGAAAAGTGAAATTGGTGTTCAGCAGATTCGATCATGAAATAATCTAGTAGATCTATTCACAAAGGCGTTACTAATTGAAGAGTTGAAGAAATCATAATCATGTCTACAAGAGAGGGAGAAAGCTAATATGGATATGTTGCACTTTTTTTCCTTTCGTCTAGTTTTGTCCCACTAGGTTTTATTGACAAGGTTTTTAATAAGATAGTTACCATATCCTTATGATCATCCAAGGGAGAGTGTTATAAAATATGAGATTCTGTACCACTATGGTAACTTGTGAATGACCATTCATATATATATGTGGACCCTGTATTTCTGCGCATGTGCTCCCACTCAATGACGAACTCGTTTTTTATTTGAAACAAGGATTTATTTATTTATTTATTTTTAGAAAATGACTTGGAGTCGCCACTTATTTTTGTTTTATTTTTAAAGGGAAAACAAAATAAGAAAGAAAACCCTAAGTGTGATTCCTTATTTGGAAAAGATGGTCTGTGAAAAACCAAATCTGGACTCGGGGGTCAGGTTACTTATTAGGAAGGTATGGTGAAGACCGTAGCACCCCTCTAAGCCCCTAAAATGGGTCTTTACTAAATAGGATGAAGAAAGTATAGCAATTGGTGAGGAAATTAATGGATACCAAAATGATCACACATTGGAAGCCAAAACATGCATAAAGAAATAGTCAAAGAGAGAGTGCGAGCATACCTCAGTAGCAAGCAATAATGCCCTATCATGAAATGGGGTTAGTGTACAATAATAAGTACAAAATATATCACATGTGTCACTAAACAGAGTAAGAAACCATCACTGATGGATATTGCACTTCACTTAAATTTATTTTTTAAAAGAAAACATCAATGATGTTGGACTCCCACCGAAGGCCAATTTATTTTTGCATGAATTGATTCCATAAACTCCATCATTTGGAATTATAGAATTTGATTCATGCTTATTTTAAAACTTTTTTTTTTTCAAAAAAAAATGATGAAGATATGAAATGATGTTTGCCGGAAAGAAAATAGTAGCAAATTTTATTGAAATATGAGATTTTTGGTGATCCTAAACACTAAAGAAGAATAAAAAGTTAAAAAGTTGAAATTATTTGAGAATTAGGAATTTGAAAATTATTTGAAAACTGGAGTTTGGAAAATTATTTTTAACATTAAAATACCAAGAAACAAGAAGATGACGAGTGGCCATTGGGATTGCATGCCAAAGGTGACCATGCAAAGTGGGAACGCTTAAGGATGGGCCCAGGGTGGAGAGGAGCTTGTGACAGGTTAAATGGTAGACTGTTTGGAGATTGTGGTATCTTAACCTTCATCATAATGTGTAGCAATACTCAGTCCATACTTTTGACCCTTGCCAATTGTTGCCTTCAAACTAGCTATGTCGGCAATGGCTTACCAACTAGACAATTCTCCTCTTACACTCATCATAAGAGCCTATATATACAACTCATAGATGTATGTTCAAGGCTTTGAATCACTCCATTGATCATTAGGAATCTCTCCTTAAGGTCTCCCAATCTAAGCGGACTGTTACTTTCCCAGATAGCTTGAAAATGATCTAGTCTGTACGGCTCTGAGATTCTACTGTGCATGAAATACCACATTCAACTTTACTCAAAGTTTCCTTGTCACTAATGGAGTCATCTAGACCGCTATAAGCATGGACAATGGGGAGAAAAACGCTCAAAACATTCTCCAAATAATAGTGATTCTTCCCAAAGTCTTGGAAACAAGTTCCGTTTGGGTTCTCATTGCCATCATTGATGCCTAATAGCTTCATATGAGTATGAGACCCTTGGAGTTGCCCTTTATCTTTGCCTTAGTCACCCATACCTATTGGTAGATGAGCCATGTCATATTTCTTGCAACAACTCTTCTGGGTGTGGATTGCGGAAGCAATTCCGAACTTTTCAAAACCCATGAATCTTGAACAGATATGAAGCTGCCATTGTGGATGTTATATGGTGAGTACGAAGAATGAACATGTATGCATAGTTTATGCTGGTACAGATCTGTAAATGAACTACATCATTTTACCAGCTACAAACGAGATGCTTAGTGACTCCTAATATTGCAAAGTGGCCCTGCAAGTTGAATCCATGTGTGTGTGATTCTGGGATGGAATGGTTGATGGGCAAATTGTGTGAGGATTACAAAACTTGAACTCTCATCGTAATGTGGGGGTTGCCAAGTATTGAAGATGCTATGATGAGGAACAAGTAGAAACATGACATGTGTGCATTGAAGTGGCCACGCATGTGGGCTGGGTGCCCATGGGAAAGATCACAAAATCATCTATGCAATTAGCAGCCAAGGATCTTGGCCCAATAAATCTGGAATTGAAAATTGCCAAGCAATCTTACAATAGGATCAAGTCATTTTTTGGGGTCTTTGAGCTTCTCACAAAGGCCTTGAATGAAAGAGTCCCATGAGGGGGGTGAATTGGGTGTTTAATTTTTTTTTTCAAGCATAAAAATTCAAGTAAAAGAAGTACAAATATAAAGAGATAGAGTTAGAGAGAGCAAACACAACGTTTATAGTGGTTAGACACCTCTTACCTATGTTCACTCTCCTCAAGCTCCTACTTGAGTGAGGGTTCTACCATCCTTGAAGCTTCAACCAAGTTTCCATTACACTTAGATTCCGACTCTATTGGGCTCTTACACAATCCTTCAAGTCTTTACTCACTTAAAACTTTTAACACTCACGAAAGCACTCAAAATATAGATGGAAATCTCTTAACTAAGCATAATAAAGGCTCAAATATGATTGAAATGCTAAGAGGAATGACAAGGGTGTACTAAAGAGTATGCAATTGAGGATTCAATGCAGCAAAGAGAGAATAAAAACTTTTGAGTGAAGAATAGGTAGTTAAACAATTAAATGCAGGTCTTTTCCTCATAAATAAAGTAGAGCTTTCAATTTATAAGTTTCTAGTTTCGGGAGCCAAAAATGCTAAAAAGTAGTCTCTATTGGTCAAGTTGGGTGTTGATTAGTGGAGTTGCTATTAGGTAGTAAATGCATGATAGGTAATCATTGGGCCTGGATCGGACGTTGATCAGGAGGATTTTCCCATCGATTGGGAATGCATAGCTACTGGAAATGAGAGAAGATTTTTTACATTCCTCGACTAGTCCTCAACCGTGGTCAACCTATATTTTGGCTTGAAAACCTTTTTTTTTTATTTATTTCACTTCTGATACTTAAGCAAGGTCTTTAAGAGTACTAATAAGTTAAATTTAAAACAATTTGCCTAAGGTTTGTATAAGAAAACTTGAATTTTAATGAAAATTTAACTTTAATGCATAAATCAAGTTTTAAAATATGCATGAAAGATATGAAAATCCTAAGTGCACCCATGCATTCATCTTACATATGTTTCATAAGATTGTAAAGTTTTATATATACCTCGATCTTGCATTCAATTGGTCATTTGATGATTTTCATGGATATCCTTTTGAATTTCCAAACTAAAACCTAAAATTATAATTCAAAATGATTAACAACTTAACTATAGTATATTATCATCAAAACATGATTAAGAGAACTCTTGGGCTAATACATTTAATAGGAAATATAAAAAAGTGATAAATAAAATGATAATTCAATTTTTTATATTAAAAAGTCATTTTAATGGGAATAATAAAGAGATATGGATCCTATCATTATTAATTATTATAAACTAATAATTAAAAATAATTTAAAGTTAATTTATATTAAAAAAATCATTCGGGAACAACAAATACGAAGGGATATGATAGAAATAGAAAGGGATACAATATTATATACATAATTACTAAGTATTAAAAATATGATATACATCATTACTAAGTATTAAAAATTAATTAATTTACGATACTACGGATACTATCTATTAAAAATTAAAAATTAAAAATTTAAATAATTTAAAATAAAAATTAATTGTTGATATTCTACCCCTCAAGATTTATCATATTATTAAGTATTAAAATTTAATTTTACAATAGGAAAGATACTATCTATTAGAAATTGAAAATTAAAATTAATTTTCAAAAATTAAATTGATCTACATATCTACATTTATCATAATAATAAATTTCAATTTAAATAATTTAAATGAAATAGTGGTAAAATTAAATATTTAAATTATTAAAAAAAATACATAACCTATACGATAGGTATAAAAACTAAGTTAATTACTTAATTATAAAAATATAAAAAATTTAAAGAAACGTAAAAGAGAATCTTATATTATTATAATATATTATCTATTAATATAATATATTGGATTTATGTGTTTACAAATATTATTTATTCATTGATATTGTATTTTTAATATGTTATTTTATATATTATTTTAATTAATTTTAATTTATTTATAAATTATTTAAAGCAAAAAATTTATTATCAAACTACTATTTTTTAATAATGAATGTATATAGACAACTCCTAAATTTAATTTAAATTATTTTTTTGGCAAAAAATAATTCACTTAACAATTATCTTCATAACGTTATCCCTTTCCATTTGAGGGGTTTCACCAATATGATTTGTTAATCTATTTTTTCAAATAATTAATAATAATAAATAAAATGAGAATTCGATTTTTTTTATTAAAAATGTCATTTCATTGTGAATGGCAAAAAGATATGATACCAATCACTTTTACTTATTAAACATTAAATTATTAGTATTTTAGAAATTTGATTTTTATAATTACCATTATAAATTTCAATTTAGGGAATTTATTGCAATAGTGATTTGCAAAAAATTAAAAGATATGTATAAACAACAACTTCAAATGTGAGCTCTTATGCAACATAATGATAAAAATAATTATTATTAAAAAAAATTAGACATTAAACGATATTCTACATATTTGTTAAAGTTATTCTAATAATTTTTGAGTTAAAATAATTTATTTAAAGTAATAATATGTAGAAATTTTCTGGATGAATAGAAATAAATTTTGAGTTAAAAAAATTATTTTAAGTAATAATAGGTAGGAAATTCTAGATGATTGTAAAAATAAATTTATATGTAGGTTTTAACTTTTATATATCCTAATTAATAAATTCAAAAGGATTTTTTTTTTTTTGAAATACTAAATTATTAATATTTTTTGAATTTGATCTCTAAGAGTTATGATGACTAAAAAAACTAAAGGTTCACGTTACTATAAAAAGGTAAATACATATAGTATATGAATAAGAGATCAAAAATTGTGAAAGCAACATTACTCAAACATCACCCATGTGCATCACATGTGTTCTATGGCTAGTATGAATAAATGAACAAAAATTGTCTTGATTCTTTTCTTTTGACTAAGCTTTTTACACCAAAAGAAACAAAAATTAACTATTAATTAATTTTATGTAAATTATAAATTTTATTTTATTTTGTCTAAAATTGAAGTGTAATGATTATTTTATATTACTTTTTATCTATATTTGAAACAAATTCAAATATCTCCAAATGTTATAAAAACCAAACAAAACATCCACTTAATCATTATCATTCCTTGTAATAATTTTTATCTAAAACAATTTGTGAAGGTAAGCAAACTTATTCAATGAAACTCTTGATGATTATGAAAAGAAGAAATAAACCAGCTGTGGACCCCGCATTTCGGCTCATGCGTTTCCCACTCAATGGCGAGCTCAATTTTTATTTGAAAAAAAAGATCTTTATTGATTAAGGAAAATGACTCGGAATCGCCACTTATTTTTGTTTTATTTTTAAAGGGTAAACAAAATAAGAAAGAAAAACCCTAAGTGCGACTCCTTATTTGGAAAAGGTGGTCTGTGAAAAACCGGATCGAGTTCGGGGGTCAGGTTACTTATCGGGAAGGTACGGTAAAGACCATAGCACCCCTCTAAGTCCCTAAAGTCGGGTCTCTACTAATAAAATGAAGCTGACATGACAATCAATAGGAAAATCAATGGATACTCGAGTCAATTATGTACATATGGGAATCAGAACATGCATAGAGAATAACCAGAATAGGAACGGATGCATACCTGAGACACGAACGAGCGATGCGCTATCATAAAAACAGAGTCAATGCACAATATAGAGCACGAAATATATCACATGCGTTACCAAACATAAATTAAAATTGTTCGAAGGAAAACTAGCTTTTTGAAATTCATTTTGAAAATTGGAGTCTTAGAGATTATTTGAAAATTGGATTTTTAAAAATTAAATATAAGAATGAGAATTTTAGAAATTAAATTTGAAAGAAATTGGAATTTCAGAGAACTAAATTTGGGAATCGGAATTTTGAATAATTATTTAAAGACAGAATTTTAATAAATAAATAAGTGAATAAATAAATGAATGGAATAATAATAATGATGAAATAATAAAGATTAGGTAAATAATTGCAAAAAATAGAATTTTAGGGATTGGAGATTGAATTTAGAGATTTAAATTTTGGGAAATTATTTGGAGATGAGATTTTAAATGTATGAATAAGTGAATAAATAAATGAACGGGATAATAATAACAACGAAAATAATCATTAAATAGCTGAATGTGAATAGTGGAATTTTTTAGATTGAAAATTAAATTTGGAAAACGGAATTTTGAAAAATTGAACTTTGATGCTTGGAATTTTTTAAAAAGAAATAAATAAATAAATAAGAAATAATAATAATAATTAACAAAAATGATATTTAAACGAATAAACGTGAATAGTGGGATTTTTTAGATCGAAAATTAAATTTGAAAATCGGAATTTTAAAAACTTACTTGAAAGTGGAAATAAATTTGAGGATTAAGTCTAAGAAAAGGGCATTTTGAAGATTTATTCGAGAATGAAATTTTTGAAGATTTGATTTGAAAGGAAATGGAGTTGCGAAAATTTATTTGAAGGTGACATTTTATAAAAAAAAAAAGATGAAATTCGGAATTATGGAACTTTTGGGATATTAGAATTAAAAATTGGATTTTAGGAAAACTAAATTTATAGTTTAAATTTATAGTTAGAGTTCTAGAAAATTATTTCGAGAATTGAATTTTGAAGAATTAAAATTAAAATATTGGAGTTTTGGAAAATTGAATTTTAGATCTGAAGTTTCGTAAGCTAAATTTAAAAATCGTATTTTACGAGATTATTTTGGAAAGGGTACGTGTATATATATATATTCTTAAATAAAATAATGAATGAATAAATAAAATAAATAAAATAAATAAATGAATGAATTCGGAACGTTGAGATTTTTAAAAGAATTATTTGATAACAGAACTTTCAAAAAATGAGATTTTTAACATGAAAAAAAAAAAAGGAATTAAGAAGATGGCACTTGATAGAAAAGAGAAAAAAACTAATAATAAACCCCCTTGAGGCCTACTGGACCCGTGCCACTAATGAATAAAAAAATAATAAACTCATGTCTTTGACTTTTATTCACCAATTTCTTATGCCATCAGTGGGTTGCCTCCAATTACTTAGACATGCCATCAGTGAGAAACAATCAGCAAATCTCGTTATCACTGTTGCTCCAACTTGAACTCAAAGAATAAATTTGAGTTCCCTCTACAGAAAGAGCAAACAGAGGTTCACTGTCAAAACTAGGTTCATTAACCAATCCAAAGAATACTCTCACTGAATAATGCTCTCAGGGCACCCTATTGATAACGTAGCGATTTTTAGGACCCTTAGATGGAGGAAAAAAATAACAGAGAGTTTTAGGGGGAAGAGAAATGAAACTGGGAGTTGTGGCATTAGCAGGTATACCACCTGAAAAGATGAGATTGTGTTGGTCGGAGACGTCAGCGCTCCTCCATTATCTGCATCCCCGGTCGCCGCGACATCCACCAGAAACCGGTTCACGTCCAGTGCTCTCTTGGATCCATCTGATGAACTGGGTTTGCATGGTCTCCCATGCACGTGGATGGGTGAACTTGGAACCTGAGTGAAGGCTTTGGAAGAATCTTGGACTGCCATACATGCGTCTAGGAAGGAGATAGGGAGTGGAATATGCAAAGGAGTGTTCGTGAAGATGAGATAAGTAGCGGGTGTAATGGGTGAGTGGTAAAACGGCATGCATGAAGGGTATGTGGAAGGTTAGAGAAAGAAGTGGGTATGAATATTGAAAGGTGGGCATGTGAGATGGGGTAGCCTTGATAGTAGAGATAGAGGGCATGTTGATCTTCCATATTGAGGACAACATATTCTGAATGCATGAAAGAACCATGGCTACAATACTATGAATCCGAACCTTGGGACACTTGGGGACGCAAGCGTAAGCTACTCTGACGAGCGTCGCCATGGCTGGAAGAGGTTGAAGACTCAAATGGGAAGTTCCATCACCATTGTTACATGAATACGGACTCTGTACAGTGGCCCATAGGTGCAATTCTATCACATGAAGGCCTAAGTCCCTCAAACATGGGTAAACTCCTTTTTGGAATCATTGGGGCAGTCACTTCTTCCATTTCTGGGTGATTGGAGAAATTGGAGAATGAAGGGCTTTTGAAAGACGCTGGAAATGGAGAATGGAAGAGAGTTTGTGAAAGTTTACCTAGCCATGCACTGCCATGCATAGGCTACATCTTCTCCATGGCTGACTATTGAGAACAGGGGAGAGTAGCAAAACAGAACACAAAATAGGAACCAAAAATGACCCTCGAGAGCCGCTTTTCACATTTCAATCCATGAGCTTTTGAGGCAAGGTTGAACCAAAAATAGATTTCAAATAATTTTCAAAAAGAAATCAAATCATGGGAGAACAGAGAATGGCTAACAACTCATGAAAGAAAGAAGAAAAAAACTCGAAAAAAGGTAAGCCCAGAAAATAGGTTAGCAACCAAGCACAACATGAATGTGAACAAACTTCAACATCGGGACAGAATCCAAATAATCAGAAAGTACAATAAAAAAAAAACGGCATGAACTCGAAAGACAATGGCTTATAGGAACAATACCTGAGACGCCTTCTTTCAAAATGGCTCCTCTGTGTGTGTTTTCTTCTCACTGATCCTTCAGAATATTAAGCTCCTCCATGGAAAAAAATCTCCCGTAACCAAAACGTCCCTTACTCTCCTATGGTTAACTTGCCCTCTCGGATCTCAAAAAGAGGAGTATCCACTTCATATCTTGTTTTTCCCCCGTCTGCCGAATCCCCCTCTCTGTTCCCTCTTCTAGATATCCGATTCCCTTTTCCTATATCCCTTTTTCTTTTCCTGTTTTTTAATTTCCATAGCAAGCCACTACCAGCTTCACTATTGCTCCACTCAGCAAGTATGGCCCCCCTGACTACCAGCATGGCCGGCCATCTTGACTTGCTGCCTCCACCAGCTCGTCTCATGTGTCGGGAAGGGGTCCCCCCATTTGCCTAGGGTGCTGCCAGCTGCTAGTGATGGGAAGGCACCCTCCTAATGTTATAAAAACCTTAAAAAAAAAACTTAAAAGTCCCCGGCTCTTGAAAGGGGGTCTACAAATATGCCCCTCTTCGGTAGAGTTCACAAGTGTAAGGAACATGAACACTAGAGTGAGAAGAAAGTGCGAATGATGAGTGGAACGGAGTAAACTCTACTGAAGAACCAAAGAGACCTCCCCACAGGGACACCGGTGAAACACGAACTCACTCAGGTCAATAGACGAACACAAAGACTCTAATCCTAAAAGAAAAAGGATGTCCTAGGGTGACCTTGAAAAACACTGGAGACCTAAACTCTCTCTAAGACATCTCCACAAGTGACTCGAAAAACCATATCAAAGATGAGTAACGGTCGAACCACTCTGGAGTACCATAAAGAAAGTGCCCCAAGAAGACTGCCCCAAGGGAACTACATGAAAGTGTCAAGTGTAAGGTGCCCAATGACGTGACCGAAGTATGCGTCGTAAACTCGAAGGACTACGTCATGAGCAATGAAAAGAGAAATCTGGAAGAGCAATGACGAATAAGCGATAAGCACAGGGTAGCACGATGAGGAAAACGAGGATAGATGCAAAGCCATGAAGGTAAGACGTGTAATACCACCGAATATGAATGCCAGAGACTGTGACCCTGAATGATACAGTCGAGGATAAATGACTCTGAACGTCAAAACACGGGAAGATGGTGACTCAAGGTCTTCGAATGAATGTGTACAATGGCTTCGAACACCGAATGTCGACTGAAGATGTGGCTCTGAACACTGAATCGAAAGTGGACAATGGCTCTGAACGTCAAACTGGGAAGTGATGATGATGGCTCTGAATGCTGATATTGATGAATGTGACTATGAACGTCAAACTGAGGAGTGATAACAATGGCTCTGAACGTCAAACTGGGAAGTGATGATGGCTCTGATCACCGAAACAGAGAATGCGACAATGATGGCTCTGAACGCCAAAACTGAGAAGTGATAACGATGGCTCTAAATGTCGAACGAAGATGTGATGATGGCTCCGAACGCCAAGAATGGAAATGTCGATGGCTCTAAACGCTGACTGAGAAGTGATAACGGCTCTGAACGCCAAATTGAAAATAGTGATGGCTCTGAACGCCAAAACTGAAAATGATGATGGCTCTGAACGTCAAACTGAAAATGATGATGGCTCTTAATGCCAAAACTGCGAAGTGATGAAGGCTCTGAATGCCAAACTGAGAAGTGATGAAGGCTCTGAACGCCAAACTGAAAATAGTGATGGCTATGAATGCCAAAACTGAAAAGCGATGATGGCTCTGAACGTCGAAGGAAACCGACAATGCGATAGTGATGGCTCTGAACGCCAAAACTGAAAACTGATGATAGTTCTGGATGCTGAAACCGAGAATGTGACTCTGAACGTCAAACTAGGAAATGGTGACGGCTCTGAATGCCGAAACTAAAAAGTGAAGATGACTCTGAACGTCGGAGCTGAGGAGCAATGGTGATGACTCTGAACGTCAAAGTGAGAAGTGATAACGGCTCTCGACGGTAACTATCTGTGAATCCATATCCCTCTGATCTAATCTCTGGTCTAACTGGTCCGATACCCTGATCAATCTACCCCCAACTCTGATCCAAGAAGTCGAACCCAGACTGAGCGTATCGGTACTCCTACAACAGTGGAAATACTAGATAAGATGCGGGGTAAAGGAAACTTCACAAAGAATGTCTATCAAGTGTGTCAAAAGGTAGCTTGGAAGCAATCAAACTGATATCCAATCCTGAGCAGATATATAAGAGACTATTGCGAAGGTAACCAAACCTGTTACTACTGAACCGGCTCTGAAGGCCCACAGATGCACCCACGTGTTTGGGAAGGAAAATTCTAATTGAAATGTCTAAGGCTCAAACTACAAGGTCAAGGTGGCTCTAAAAGGAGATAGGTGGATTTTAAAAGATCCCTAGCAGAAGCGATCGTGCCCTCCGGTGGTACGCAACCCTCTGCACGCCTCCGAAGAGACGGGGCGCTTCCATGCAAGGTGGTCATTACCTCCACACATGCACTACCTCGACATCCCAGGGGGTTTCCTATGGTGAAACCTCTCAACCTCTCAATGCTCAATGGTCAACTAAAGTGCACAGTGAATGGTGTGGGTGCATCCGAAAACCCTAAGAATCTAGAGCAGAAGAGGAAACACACTGGTCGCACGACTATCCATGAAACCGAGCTCGGGGCTATACAGGTCTTCAATGATCGGACTCCAATCGACATCAAAGTGTCGCTCTCTTCCAGAATGCTCCCATGCATCGATATAGCCCGTCGCTAGACCCTACTCCTAATCTCTGGCTCGGTCAGAGAGCAAGCACATAGAAGGTCTCACACTTGCAATAATGAGAACCTAGATGGAAGGAATGACCGAAACCGAGAGAGTTGGAGGTAGGGAGATAGAAGTGAGACCCACATAGACAGACGACATGAAATCATGCAGAGGGAGGGCAGTCATGCATCATACAGTCGGGTAGAGCATGATATATCACTCATGTACACACAAGATAAGCGAGAATACGACAATCAGGACAAATAGTGATACAAACATCATGCTCAAAGACGATCAAAATAGTATACAAGTCAGAGAATCAACATGTCAAGCTGAGTAATATACAATGGTGAGTGTATGCATGTGAAGTGATCGGAACAATCATGCCAAAATCAGAATCAATACGCTAAGCAATGCAATAAAATCAATCATCAATAATCCAGCATGTCAAAATCTTAAATGAATACGACATCTAAGCATGCATCAAGAAATCCTCAATGTACGATCAAGAGATGAGCATCCACTGATCGTCCAATCAAATGCCACGTTTGCTTCACTCTAAGTTCAAGCTTGACCCTCTAAAAAAATATCCCCAGTGGAGTCGCCATTTTGTGGACCCCGCATTTCAGCTCATGCATTTCCCACTCAATGGCGAGCTCAATTTTTATTTGAAAAAAAAGATCTTTATTGATTAAGGAAAATGACTCGGAATCGCCACTTATTTTTGTTTTATTTTTAAAGGGTAAACAAAATAAGAAAAAAAACCCTAAGTGCGACTCCTTATTTGGAAAAGGTGGTCTGTGAAAAACCGGATCGGGTTCGGGGGTCAGGTTACTTATCGGGAAGGTACGGTAAAGACCATAGCACCCCTCTAAGTCCCTAAAGTCGGGTCTCTACTAATAAAATGAAGCTGACATGACAATCAATAGGAAATCAATGGATACTCGAGTCAATTATGTACATATGGGAATCAGAACATGCATAGAGAATAACCAGAATAGGAACGGATGCATACCTGAGACACGAACGAGCGATGCGCTATCATAAAAACAGAGTCAATGCACAATATAGAGCACGAAATATATCACATGCGTTACCAAACATAAATTAAAATTGTTTGAAGGAAAACTAGCTTTTTGAAATTCATTTTGAAAATTGGAGTCTTAGAGATTATTTGAAAATTGGATTTTTAAAAATTAAATATAAGAATGAGAATTTTAGAAATTAAATTTGAAAGAAATTGGAATTTCAAAGAACTAAATTTGGGAATCGGAATTTTGAATAATTATTTAAAGACAGAATTTTAATAAATAAATAAGTGAATAAATAAATGAATGGAATAATAATAATGATGAAATAATAAAGATTAGGTAAATAATTGCAAAAAATAGAATTTTAGGGATTGGAGATTGAATTTAGAGATTTAAATTTTGGGAAATTATTTGGAGATGAGATTTTAAATGTATGAATAAGTGAATAAATAAATGAACGGGATAATAATAACAACGAAAATAATCATTAAACAGCTGAATGTGAATAGTGGAATTTTTTAGATTGAAAATTAAATTTGGAAAACGGAATTTTGAAAAATTGAACTTTGATGCTTGGAATTTTTTAAAAAGAAATAAATAAATAAATAAGAAATAATAATAATAATTAACAAAAATGATATTTAAACAAATGAACGTGAATAGTGGGATTTTTTAGATCGAAAATTAAATTTGAAAATCAGAAATTTGAAAAATTACTTGAAAGTGGAAATAAATTTGAGGATTAAGTCTAAGAAAAGGGCATTTTGAAGATTTATTCGAGAATGAAATTTTTGAAGATTTGATTTGAAAGGAAATGGAGTTGCGAAAATTTATTTGAAGGTGACATTTTATAAAAAAAAAAGATGAAATTCGGAATTATGGAACTTTTGGGATATTAGAATTAAAAATTGGATTTTAGGAAAACTAAATTTATAGTTTAAATTTATAGTTAGAGTTCTAGAAAATTATTTCGAGAATTGAATTTTGAAGAATTAAAATTAAAATATTGGAGTTTTGGAAAATTGAATTTTAGATCTGAAGTTTCGTAAGCTAAATTTAAAAATCGCATTTTACGAGATTATTTTGGAAAGGGTACGTGTATATATATATATTCTTAAATAAAATAATGAATGAATAAATAAATAAATAAAATAAATAAATGAATGAATTCGGAACGTTGAGATTTTTAAAAGAATTATTTGATAACAGAACTTTCAAAAAATGAGATTTTTAACATGAAAAAAAAAAGGAATTAAGAAGATGGCACTTGATAGAAAAGAGAAAAAAAACTAATAATAAACCCCCTTGAGGCCTACTGGACCCGTGCCACTAATGAATAAAAAAATAATAAACTCATGTCTTTGACTTTTATTCACCAATTTCTTATGCCATCAGTGGGTTGCCTCCAATTACTTAGACATGCCATCAGTGAGAAATAATCAGCAAATCTCGTTATCACTGTTGCTCCAACTTGAACTCAAAGAATAAATTTGAGTTCCCTCTACAGAAAGAGCAAACAGAGGTTCACTGTCAAAACTAGGTTCATTAACCAATCCAAAGAATACTCTCACTGAATAATGCTCCCAGGGCACCCTATTGATAACGTAGCGATTTTTAGGACCCTTAGATGGAGGAAAAAAATAACAGAGAGTTTTAGGGGGAAGAGAAATGAAACTGGGAGTTGTGGCATTAGCAGGTATACCACCTGAAAAGATGAGATTGTGTTGGTCGGAGACGTCAGAGCTTCTCCATCATCTGCATCCCCGGTCGCCGCGACATCCACCAGAAACCGGTTCACGTCCAGTGCTCTCTTGGATCCATCTGATGAACCGGGTTTGCATGGTCTCCCATGCACGTGGATGGGTGAACTTGGAACCTGAGTGAAGGCTTTGGAAGAATCTTGGACTGCCATACATGCGTCTAGGAAGGAGATAGGGAGTGGAATATGCAAAGGAGTGTTCGTGAAGATGAGATAAGTAGCGAGTGTAATGGGTGAGTGGTAAAACGGCATGCATGAAGGGTATGTGGAAGGTTAGAGAGAGAAGTGGGTATGAATATTGAAAGGTGGGCATGTGAGATGGGGTAGCCTTGATAGTAGAGATAGAGGGCATGTTGATCTTCCATATTGAGAACAACATATTCTGAATGCATGAAAGAACCATGGCTACAATACTATGAATCCGAACCTTGGGACACTTGGGGACGCAGGCGTAAGCTACTCTGACGAGCGTCGCCATGGCTGGAAGAGGTTGAAGACTCAAATGGGAAGTTCCATCACCATTGTTACATGAATACGGACTCTGTACAGTGGCCCATAGGTGCAATTCTGTCACATGAAGGCCTAAGTCCCTCAAACATGGGTAAACTCCTCTTTGGAATCATTGGGGCAGTCACTTCTTCCCTTTCTGGGTGATTGGAGAAATTGGAGAATGAAGGGCTTTTGAAAGACGCTGGAAATGGAGAATGGAAGAGAGTTTGTGAAAGTTTACCTAGCCATGCACTGCCATGCATAGGCTACATCTTCTCCATGGCTGACTACTGAGAACAGGGGAGAGTAGCAAAACAGAACACAAAATAGGAACCAAAAATGACCCTCGAGAGCCGTTTTTCATATTTCAATCCATGAGCTTTTGAGGCAAGGTTGAACCAAAAATAGATTTCAAATAATTTTCAAAAAGAAATCAAATCATGGGAGAACAGAGGATGGCTAACAACTCATGAAAGAAAGAAGAAAAAAACTTGAAAAAAGGTAAGCCCAGAAAATAGGTTAGCAACCAAGCACAACATGAATGTGAACAAACTTCAACATCGGGACAGAATCCAAATAATCAGAAAGTACAATAAAAAAAAACGGCATGAACTTGAAAGACAATGGCTTATAGGAACAATACCTGAGACGCTTTCTTTCAAAATGGCTCCTCTGTGTGTGTTTTCTTCTCACTGATCCTTCAGAATATCAAGCTCCTCCATGGAAAAAAATCTCCCGTAACCAAAACGTCCCTTACTCTCCTATGGTTAACTTGCCCTCTCGGATCTCAAAAAGAGGAGTATCCACTTCATATCTTGTTTTTCCCCCGTCTGCCGAATCCCCTCTCCCTCTCTGTTCCCTCTTCTAGATATCCGATTCCCTTTTCCTATATCCCTTTTTCTTTTCCTATTTTTTAACTTCCATAGCAAGCCACTACCAGCTTCACTATTGCTCCACTCAGCAAGTATGACCCCCCTGACTACCAGCATGGCCGGCCATCTTGACTTGCTGCCTCCACCAGCTCGTCTCATGTGTCGGGAAGGGGTCCCCCCATTTGCCTAGGGTGCTGCCAGCTGCTAGTGATGGGAAGGCACCCTCCCAATGTTATAAAAACCTTAAAAAAAAACTTAAAAGTCCCCGGCTCTTGAAAGGGGGTCTACACCAGCCCTTTTTTTTTTTTCAAAGATTTTATAATTTATTGACTAGTCAATATCACAATAATAATAAATTAAATGACACAAAAGCACATTTTTCACCACTTGTTTTATTTAGTGAACTCAATTTTTTTTCAAAATATAAATTCATTTTTATATTAAGCTCATCATTTTAAAGGACATTGCACTAAATTTGTCTTTTGAAAGGATGAGTTACTTTTTTTATGTCAAAAGTTTTAATATCATGATAACACAATTTATGAGGGTTAGATTGACTCTAGGTTCACTCTTATGCATAAGGATATTTTGATAATTACGCAAAGTTGTATAAATGATAGTGAACAAAGTATCTGGATTGTGCTAATTGATTAAATAGATGATCTTTTGTGGTTAGTTAATCAATTATGACCCATTTTGGGCTGGATTAAGTAACCTAAATTTTGGTGGACTCAAGTTACTTAAGCTCACTTGGGGAACCCTATAAATACCCCTTAGAGGTTATGGTTTCCAACACCTTTTTTATGAGAGTCATCGAGTAGAAGATTTTGGGTGTATGAAACCTTCAGATATGTTCTTTACTACCAAGAATTGATTTAGGAACATCCAAATTCAAGTATAAGTTTTTTTTTCTCTAATTTTTATTTATTTATCTTAATATGGTTTTTGTAGTCGTATGTTTTTGCTTTGATAGATTTAGAAAAACCTAGGATAAATACTTGCACCCTACAAGATCTAGGGACACAGAATGAAGAAGTACAAATATTCCCTACAACAGTGAGGGTGAATAGAAATGGGTTTGGCAAGGGGAGTATGAGAGAAATGTAGGGTAGCTTATATAGTAATATTATGGTAGTGACAAAGGCAATAATTTGGTAGTGGCCACCTGTGTTCCATGACAATAGGGAGATCTTATACGATAGCAACCATCTTTGTTTTGCGTCAATAAGGGATTTTATAGCTACTTTCAATCAAGCTCGCAACCATATGCTTACTCATTTGTTGTGGTCCAATTAATCCTATAACCATAGGCCTCATGGGAAATTCCTTTTCCTATACCTCAAAACATTACATTCTATTCACTACGACTCAACTAACTATGAGATTATATATACTATTTAGCTATGGATTTTACTAAGCTCTCCTAAAACTCTCTGACTATATCTTACTTCTCTTATAGTGCCACAAAGTATGATATAAATATAAGAATTATTGCCACTGGAAAATTAGAAGATGTAGGAGCACAACAAGTAGATAGGGGACATGCGCATAAGAACATGCTATTAATCAACACCCCAAGTTGCTTAAAATTAACTAAGAAATTTTACAAACAATTTACATTTTAAACTATCACATTTTTTTAAAGATAATTTGATCTTAATAAAAAACACCACTTCTTTTCTTCATTTTTTTTTTCAATTTTTAACTTTGTTATAATACTTAAACTCTAATTTCTAGTACAAAATAAAACCAAATTGATTTTAAAAATTTAGGATAATTCTTGTTTAAAAAATTAAATTACTTTAATTTTATATTGAAATTAACTTATTATAAATTAGCTAAATTGTCATAAAAATTTGAATATGACTTAAATATGTTCTGTTTTTATATATTTTTCTTTTCTTTCTCAATATATAAAATTTTATCATGATATTTAACTTAAAAACAAAACCAAAACATAGAAATAACTTAGCTTAAATAAAAAGTTAATTTATAAAATTTTAAAATTGAATGAAATTTCTACTACATGTGGTCACTATGCAATTATTGTTGACATGTTATTATGGGAACTCTTGCTCGTACATGAGCTAGATACTAACTTCATTGTCTTCTTCCTTTGTTTTAATTGATTCCTTAACATGCCCAAGATAGTGAAATATCATAGCATACTAGCTTGAACTAAGGGTTGATTTTTAAACATGGCTATCTTTTGTTCCTAAAAAGTGTCAAGTAAAAAAATTTTTAAGGAAAATGATTTTCTCATGCTTGTTTTATAAAAAACAAATACAAAAGAAAATAAAATATTATAACAATTTGTAAGAGTTTATATGCTTTTAAATTATTTAATATTTATATAAAAGAGTTAAATAAGTAAAATAAGTTTGAAATAGGATATAAAAATAATTTATTGACTTCAAATCCTTCACTTTTTCTTTCTTTTTACTCTTCATATCTATTTTCTTTGTCTCTCATTTTCCATCAAACTTTCTAGACCGAATATAGCCTAAAGTCTAAGGAAAAGTTGGTACATTTATCCAATATATAATTTTTCCATGGACACAATTCAAAATATAGAGGAGTGCACCATATTCCCCACATGCTAACATTAATCAAATCTAGGTGGTGTTTGTTTTTTTGGCTTTTTGCTGAAAGTAATTTGTTTTCAGAATTTAGATTGTTTGTTTTTGTACTTTTTCATAACTTATTATAAAATTTTTACTAAATAGAAAAAGCCAAAATATGTAGTTTTTTATAAATAGAAAAAATAACATATTGATTTCTCTTTACTTTTTAATACTTAATAGAAATAAAATACTATAAAAACAAACAACCTAATATTTAACACTATTAAACATTAATTTTCTATTTAGAATTAAGTAAAAAAACAAACGTCACCTTTACATTAATTGAAACTACTAGCGTCAAACAACCACAACTACCTAGCATGAGGAGCCACTTCAGTGCTAAGAACCAAGGGAACATTTTCTAGGAAATTGCCTGATCCGATGCTGTGGCCACCTACCCTCTGAATTCTCCTGGAAGCCACCTCCGTCTCCAAACATTCCTTCAAGTCTACCACTACATGACTCATGTCTGGCCTTTGCATTCCTGTTGATGCTACACATGCTAAGGCTATCTCTACTGCTTTCCAGGCAGAATTGGTGTTGAAATCTCCTTGTAACCTTGGATCAACAATGCTTCGAATATCCCCTCTTTCAATCATAGGACTAACCCATCCAGCTATATGAATGCCCCCAGGGATTATTGCACGCCGGCCGGTGATTAGCTCCAATAAAACAATCCCAAAGCTATAAACATCGCTCTTCTCATTCAAATTTCCCGTGGACTGGCATCTGCATATATAGGAAGTAATTAATAGTTCATGATCAATAAGGAAGCAATTATGTAAAAATTGTAAGGAATAATGTCATTAATTAACACCTACTCAGGATCAAAATATCCAGGTGTGCCTACTGGGTCAGTTGATAAGCTTTGAAGATCTCTGGACATTCCAAAATCCGCTATCTTGGCTTGCAGTGATTCAGTTAATAGAATGTTGGAAGATTTCATGTCTCTGTGGACTATTGGTGGCTTACAGCCATTGTGTAGATACTCCAATCCTACACAATTAAGCAAGAAAAGAATCACAAATTACAGAAATATTTGAATGCACATTAAGTATAATATGGAAGATCTCCGCTTAATTACTGACCATGTGCTGCATCTACTGCAATTTGAAGTCTCTGTTTCCAGTTCAAAACATCTGCAGCTTCTCTCGCTACAGAAAATGCATAAACATTAAAGTCCACGAGTAGCTTCCAATTAAAGTTATATACCTGTGATCAAGAGTGGTCAATACATATATATATATATATATATATACCTGATAACTTCTGTTGCAGGTTTCCATTGGACATGTATTCATAAATGAGAACCATGTTTGTACTGTCATCGCAGTACCCAATTAGACGAACCAAGTTTTTATGATGAACTCTCGTCAAGAGTTTCGCCTGCAATATTTCAAATTTTTTAGTGTCTTGACATCAGATGGAGAACTTATAGTACTGTAGAGCCATGGATGGATTGCTTTGTCTAACCTCCGCTCGAAATGCCTTAGGGCCTTGATTTGATGATGGAGAATGCACCTTGACGGCAACCTGAGTGTCATCTGCCAAAGTGCCTAGATAAACTTCTCCAAATCCTCCTCTACCAATGGGGCGATTAAAGTTATCGGTGATACCCACAACCTCAGAGTAAGTGAACTCAAAATTCCCTGACTTCAATGGCCCTTCTTTGGGGCGTTCAGTGACCGTCTCTATGGTTGTAGCTAAGGAAATCACAACAAAAATGGAGTAATAAAATGTTAAATCCTCACTTAGAAAAAAATGAAAATGAAAGAAAGAAAATACCTTTGGTTTCTCTCCTCTTGGTCAACTTCCGGATGATTGCAAGGGCAGCTATGAGGACCAGGATCACAATCGCAGACAGAATGGATGTAAGAACAGGAACAAAGAACTTGTTCTTCTTCTTCTTCTTTTTCTGTCCTTGGCACGAGACGGTCGGACAAAGATTTGGATTTTCTCCGAGACTTGCATAACATAGAACATGGTACGTCCACTAATTAATTAATAAACTTTATAATCACAATATATGGATATTGAAGTCTAGAATTCTAAAAACAAACATTGAGAACAAGTACTAGAAAAGATCATTAATAAGCAAACCTCAGAGTTCCATCCTTGAACTTATCCGTAACAGCCTGTGGAACCGAACCTGTTAGGTTGTTCCCTGTTAAATTCCTGCAAAGACAAGATCAAATACTCAGATTACCTGCATATATATCCTAAAGTATTCGAGTATCCCAAAACTAAAAGTTAATTACTTACAGAGTTTTTAAAGATGGCCAGTCGGCAAAAAATTCTGGTACTGGTCCAGTCAAGTTGTTGTATGATAAATCCCTGAAATAATTTGAGTTGCATGCATTTTGAGCAAAGATTATAGAGAAGATATTCATGCTGCCACCATTTTTTTAGGTGACTAATACTGCTCATGGCTGCTAATACTTACAGAGTTTGTAATGATTTGAGACTCAAAAATGAAGCAAGTATATTCCCGGACAAATTGCTAGATGAGAGGTTCCTGCTTGCAAGGTAGAGTGGCATATAATAGTAAATCCTTTGTGTCATTTATTAGAAAAAGATTTATAATATTTATGGTTGGCAATTTATATTGATGGATCGTGTCATGTCAAAGCTTAAATATTCTATTACATAGGTCAATCCAAATCTAACGTGACAATCATGCTAAAAACATAAACTCAAATGCTACATAAATATTAAACAAGTAGTAGGTTATGTAACTCATGTAATAATCAAGTCTTTATATTTAATAATCAAAGTCGAATTAGGTCTTTGTATAAGTATATATGATATGTGTCTCCACTAAATATGCTTTTAGCTCAATTAATCCATCTATTTAAAAACAAATTTATAATAAATCAATTATGAGTTAAATAACCAAAATTTATAATGAGGTTAATCAATAAGATTATTAAATGAGTCAATTTTGATCAAATTCGTATTATATAAACCTAAAAACTACTTATTTATTAAACAAGTTATATAAGCCGATATGAATTTTACCTAAACTCAATTATACTTGACCCAAATTCATGAAAAACATGGTGAGTTTGAGTCATGTTAATGAATCATATCAAACTTTGTAACTCCTAATAACTTTCACCAGTACATCCCTAAAAACATGAAGTTGTTCGAAATGGCAAACTCACAATGAGATTATAATAGGGGAAGTATTATGGCTGCAAGTGAGTCCATCCCATTGGTATTCCATGGGGAGACATGGGTCTCCTTGCCAGTTCCTGCTCACTGCGTAATCTGATTTGATCTTCTTGATTGCATCAACTAGTATTTTCCAAGAAAAACAGAACAGGAATTAAGTAAAGCTGGACAATTTTAACTAAATTAGAATATATATCTAACAGAACGGAACAGAGCCTACCATCGTTTTGTTGAGTTGATGATTGTGGGAATTCTTTTATCTTGTAAGCCTCCATAGCATTAATAATTGGCGGAAGCGTGGATCTGTTTGTCCTTTCTAGTGAAAAGGACAATTTCTTTGTGGTACTTCCACTCATGGAATATTTGCTAGACACGGTGTCCGAAAAAAGGTATCTAGGAGCCACAGGCCCACTATATAGTTCATCATTCACGGAGACAGTAAATTCTCTGATTTGGCCTTTGAGATCCTCAACCTCCGCAAAGTGCATGTAAATGTACAACTTTTGAGAAGGATCATCATCTATGTCTAAAGATAAAATCCAGGGTTCACTTTCATTTGCAGGTGTTACAGCAGTCGCCATCACACTCCCCGGTACTTTATAAACTGAGGTACTAAAGGAAGAACTTACAAGTGATGAATTAATGAACAACCAAGATGACGATGTGAATGGTCTCCAAATCCGGTCGTAAACATCGTCTTTGTCCCTAAATGATCATAATATATGTTTTCATAACTTGTTAGTTCCATATACTTAGAGAATTAAGGGAAAATTGGTTTGATAAAATCTAAAAAACAAAAAATGGTTTTTTGTTCCAAGAATAAAAAAAATAGGGTGTTTTCAAAGAACATGTTTTAGTGCGTCACCTGATTAACTTCCACTCCTTTTGTTGTGTACCAAAATCCCACCTATTAAAGAGAAGCAGTGACCCTGGTTCAGTTGGACTATAAATGGAATCATTAAGCTGCCTAAGCTCTAACACTGATATGAATGGTGTCCCCGAACCGGTGTTTACTAGACACACATCTATGTAATCTGTAATTGGTATGTGTATGATTTCCTTCCTGAAAGCAGTAGTGGCATCTCTTATATTCACCGTGGTCCATTCGTCAACACCTAGATATAGTTTGAAGATTGGAAGTTGATTCTTGGAATCATAATTCCCATACAAGAACCGAGCCCTAATCAAATACTTATGATTCTTGCCTTGTCCTGGCCGTAGGGTGTAACAGTTCCTGTCTCCTTCTGGAAAGCTTCTAACATTCTTGAGATGTTGATCGTTATCTTGATAAACATATTCTTGGTAAACATTATAATTGGTTCCAGTATCTATGAATCCTGCATCCGAAGTGTAATATATCTTGGTTTCACTATCTGTATAATAGGAGTCCGGAGCTATCCCACAATCGATGCTTATGAACCCTACAAAGTTTCAAACTCATTCAAATTAATAACAGACTTTGTAATGAATATGTTTACCTGCACTACAACTTGCTTATTATTTTATGAAGAAAAAAATGGTGTTGCAAGATGGTATTAAATTGTATAAAAATTCAGGGTGACAAAGTCTGATATGATTTGTCAACATAGTTCAAACTCAACATAATTTTTATGGGTATGGGTTGAGTATAATCGCGGTTAGATTGAACTCGTGTTCACCTACATAATATGTTTAATAAATTGGTAGTTTTTGTATTAATTTATATAACATAAATTTGACCTAAATTGATCAATTTACTAATATTAACTTAATTATAACTTTAAACTATTTAACTAATATTTGACTTATTTTAAATTTATTTTTGAATAAATAAGTCAATCGAGCTACAAACATGTCTAATTAAGATGGTAATCATATGGCTTGATACAAGATCTAATTTAACCTAATTATTAAATAGAAGGACCTGATTACTAAATAGATTACATGACATGGTACATGACTAATAATTATATAGCCTTTGAGTTCATATTTTTAAGGGACAATTGTATTTTGGACCCAGCTGAACCCAAAAATTAAGATTTGGTCCATAAAAGTTGTATAATTGATGAGAATGATATAAAATATGAAGAGACTAATATACCCTTCAAAACTATTTTGAGTATTTTCTACCACAATATTTGACAAATTTTTTTAATCTTAATTTTTTTTAATAATTATTTTGAAAATTTATAATTTTTAGAAAACTTTTTTTTTTAAATATTATTTAAAAATAATAATTTTGACATATTTTTAGTTATTTTTTACATACATAATTTAAAAAATTTATATTTTCTAAGATGTTTGATTTTTAAATAATAATAATAATAATTATTATTATTATTTTTATTTTTTTGGAAAACGATGTATTTTTTGACAAATTGCTAAATTAAATTAAATTAAATTTTAATGAGGTTTACAAAAAAAATAATATTTAAAATAATATTTTTAATGATATATATTTAATAGAATGGCCAAAATTTGACATATCACAAATACAACCCACTAACATCAACTGACAGCTCTGATAAAAATGAATATCTACCTTCCTTCGCTGTGAGCTTTCGCCGATCTGTCTGGTTCTCATGGAAGGTCCCTGAAACCCGTCCCAAGCTGTGGAAGGAAATAATCACTAGAAGAAAGACCAGCCAGGTCAATGTCAGTCTACCATCCATGTTGTTTCAGATCTTGAAACACCCAGAGGCGAAAAAATCTCGATGAAAGTGAAGTATGTGAAGCTTAAGGAAAGAAGAGGAGGTATGGATAAGATGGGCCTGAAACAAGCTTTAAAGACAAAGTCTGGTATACCCAGCCTCCCAAGCTTGGAGGAACTAGGACTGATGTTGACTTTTCCAACACGTTTGTTGGGAGCAGGTATTGACTTACAGCGTATGTCTTGGGTTGCTCCTAATTATGCTTGACAGCCTCATAATATATGTAATTGAAAATCAAAGAAAATGGATAATGATTTTTTCCTCCAAAATTATTCTCTCTAATGAGTTTTTATTCTCATGCCCGTCTACCGACACTCTTATCGAATGCACAACAAAGAAAAAGAAAAAGGCATATAAAAATTTTTAAACAAAATTTTCATCGATTAAATTATAATTTGGAAGGTTGAAGCCCAATAAAACTAATTCAAGTTTCATGATTCATAAAATAAATAAATAATTTTTATGTCAATAGAAAAAATTAAAAAATTTAACTTTTATTTAAAATTGAAGTATAGTTATTATTTTATATTAATTCCTATTCATATTTGAAACGAATTCTAATCTATGTATTTAAATTTTAATCTAGATAAAATATTATAATTCTTTGTAATAACTTTTATTTACAAGTATTTGTGAAGGTGAAGAATTAACTCATTCAAACAAATTTAACCCTTCATAATTATGAAACTAAGAAATCAACCAACCATTCAAATTTTTTTTTTTTTTTCTTGACAAAAATTTTAGAACTTTATTGACTAGTTAATATCATACACTAACAACAAAGTTAAATAATGCACGAAACTAACAGCTGTGAGGGGCCCGACTAGGCACGTGGTTGAAATCTAGGTGTTTCTCATCATATTCGTTAGGCTAAATAAGTGGAAATGGTAAGAGCTGTGGGGGCATGTTGTGTGGAAGAAGACTGGCATCATGTGGAAATTTTTGTCAATTCATTGTATCTTGCCTCAAAGAAAAAGAAGAAAAAGAAGAAATGGGACTTTGAAGTTTGAATGGATCAAAGTCAAGTTAAAGAATTTGAATTAATATAGTGAATTGTAATTGCCTTTTTGAACTTTGGGGATCATTAAGGCAACATGAAGACAAATCCAATCTAAGGAAGATGGATCCATTGTATATCCAATTTATCAAACCATGGTGATATTTTCTACATGGATTATAATTTCTTCTCATTCATATCTTAATTTCGTTATTATTATCATGCAACAAACACACCCTAAGGATAAGTTTTAAAAATAAAAAAACTATTTTTGAGAACAAAACAGGAAACATGTTTGACAAAAAATAAAATAGAAACCAATTTTCATTTCTTAAAATGAAAAATAATATATATATTTTTATAATATGTTTGAATTGTTTTTAGTTATTTTAATTAATTTTTTTTACAAGGGCTATTTTAAAAAATAATTACATAAATATGGAGAATGATTAAAAATAAAACATAAAACTTATTTTTTTTAAATATTTAAAAAATAGAAAATAGGTTAAAAATATTTCAAATTTTCAAATAATTTTATGAAGGGTTAAATTTCAATGTACTTTTTCAACATTTTTTGTTTTTTACACTTTGCCTCCCATCTCCTTGAAGAGTAATATTGTCTACTATACTTGTTAATAAAATTTCTAAGTGAAGAAACAAAATTCAAATGTCAACAAAAATACCTAGAGCCTATTTAATAATTGTTTTTTGAAAATATTTTTATATTCTTCAGAACAAAAAAAAAAAAAAAAAAAAAACGTTTAACAACAAAAAAATAAGGTATTTTTAAAGAATATCTTTTAATTGTTTTCTAAAAATTGTTTAAAAAAATAATTATACAAGTATAGGGAATGGTTAAAAATAAAACATTATATATAAAAATAAATTTTAAAACATATTTAAAATTATAAAAAAAACATGTTAAAAACATTTTAGATTTTCAAACAAACATTTGTTTTACAAAACATTAGAATTGTTTTAAAAAACAATTACCAACCATAACCCTATTATTCAATTTTAAAGCTATCACACCTCACAATTGCATGCAAAATCATGAATTACCATGTGAATATTTATCTAAGATAAAAAAATAAAAATTGATGACTATTATATTTTGAAAACATTTGGAAATATCACTAAAATAATTATAAATTTAAAGTTAATTATACCTAAGCTCCAATCAGTGATCAAACTAAAATGTAAAAAATGGCAATCCCTTTCATAATTTTATGGATGGTTTGTAATTAAAATAAAATGTTACTTTTTAATAAGTTTGGTGGTAAAGTATTGAGCTTTGAATATGAAGAAGTAGAGTGCAAAACAGATAGAAAAATTAAGAGGCCTTTATAATATAAAATACAAGTATTAGAAAAAGAAAACTTAACTTTAGGAGAGGAAAAGTGCAGCACACCAACCAAAAAAATAAATTAAAAATATAAATAAAAATCTATATGTACTTGACCTAACATCTCCCCACAAAAATAAAAATCTATATATACTTGACCTAATATCTCTCCATCTAATCAACAAAATTCATCATGCATCCAGGAAATATTCTCATTCCATTCAACATTGAGACTTGATTAAACAATAAATTAAAAAAATTCCAACAACTTTGAATACTAATTTGTACTTCACAAATTATTGTCACGGGACAAAACTACATTGGGTTTTGCTTCATGGTTACAATTGATTAGGGTTTTTAAAAAATATTAAATAGTGGTCTAAATGACTCTGAGTATATATATATATATATATATATATATATATATATTAAATTTAAGATTTCCACAAGTCACATCCACTATGGGCATTGGAAACTCATTAGAAATTCACGAGGTTTTCAGAACATTGACTTAATCTTTCCCATCAAGTATACTCGACAAGAAGTTTCTCGCTCCCTAACGTGTAGAAAAAAATTAATAGTGGTATTTATTTAAGGTAAGAGAAGGAAATATAGAGGAAATTAGCTTTGGGGAAGGTAAGACTTGATTTTTATTACCCATCCAAAAGCTTCATTCAATAAATAAAAAAAATTAATTATTGACCAAGACAATTTGGAAGGTTATATACAGAACTATTCACCATTGTAAGTTGACAAATAAAAATTTAATTATTTAATTTTTATATCAGCATAAAAAATTAAAATTTCTTATTATATATATATATATCAAGTTTTTGATAAAACCCAAAATAACCCCTCAAGTATTAAGATTCTTTGTAGTTATGAAACAAAGAAATCAACCAACCCTTCAACTTTTGTTTTTATTTATTTATTTATTTATTTTCTTTTGCAACACTAACAACAAAATTCAATAATACAACAAAACTAACAGCTGTGAGTGGGGCCAGCAAGCCATGTGGTTGAAATATAGGGATTATTGCCATTGGAAAATTGGTTAAGATGAACATTGAAAGCAAAGGTAGGGTTTATATAGGGTATAATACAACACTTTCAGGTATCAAAGACATCACCTTACAAAATTCATAAATGCACCAAAACTAAGAGCTGTGAGCGGACCAGCAAGGCATGTGGTTGAAATATGGGGATTATCGCCATTGGAAAATTGGTTAAGACGGAGGAACATAGCAAGTAAATACCAACTTTCAGAGTTTTCAGAGTCAGAGCCAAACCCTTTTTTTTTCAACCTGTAAAGCGAAAAACCTTTTAATAACATTTTTGAGTTATTTTTATTTATTTTCATTTGTTTTAGGAGGATGGTTTTAAAAAATAATTACATAAATATCAAGAATGGTTAAAAATAAAGTATAAAGCTTATTTTTTAAAAATATTTAAAAATATATATATACAAAAAAAGGTTAAGAACATTTCAAGTTTCCAATAGGTTATTTTAAAACAGTTCTTAAAAACTATTTTTTTAGAAATCGAAATACTTATGAAATAGAGTCTAACTATTATCTGACCTCTGGACCCATTTCACGTTCAAAATCTAGACTATTGTGGACTCGCATTTTTCACGTGCGTCCCCACTCGATTGACGATACTTGCTTTTTATTTGTGAAAAATTATTTAGTTTTGGAAAAGTTGAAGCCGCCACTTATTTTATTTTTATTTTAAAGGGAAAATAAAACAAGAAATAAAAACCCTAAAATGTGACTCCATAATTTTTGGAAAAAAGCATGTATTTGAAAAAACCCGAGTCTAGGTCCGGGGATCAGGTTACTTATTGGGAAGGTACCTTTAGGAGGTAGCACCCCTCTAAGCCCTAAAGAGGTCTTTACTGACTAAATTGGGGAAATGAGGCAATTAATTGATTAATTGTAGATACCTAAGTAAGTTAGGTGATTTCAAAAAATAGCATACTAAATAAGGAGATCAATCACAATAAAGGAAAGTTAGGGTGCGTACCTGAACCATTTCTTAAGCGCTATCATAAAACATCAATAGTTAATTCAGAAATGTGACACACGACATGCATTTTATCAAGGATGATCAAACAAGCATCGAGACAATCAAGTATGACATCAAACAAGGGCAATGACATGCATATTCATGAAATTTTGGAAACGTACCTGGATAGCATATATAACTCCTAATGCGCTTCCTCAAGACATGGGGGTTAGATAATAAATAATAAATCCTAGCATGCTTATCTAATTAATTAGCAAAAATTATCAGAATTCGGAATAATTAATTATCATACATATCTTGTATACAATTCCTAAAAAGAAAAAATGTAAATATAATTACAATAAATAGCAGGGTGGTAGCAAAAATAAATTTTGAAAAAGATTTTCTTATGTAAGTGTTTCACCAATTCCCCAAATTAATATACACGAATTTAGCCTAAAATTGTCCCATTTATTTGGGACCACAAGCTTTGATTCGCGTTTTGTTTAAAACCAAAATTTTTGTTGAAAATTGAGAAGGATGCAAACCGATTAAGAAATGATTGCATGTTATTTTTCAAAATGAAAAGAGATTCTGATTCTAGAGGCTTTAAATGAATTTTTAAAAAAATCTCTTAAAAGGGTTTTTTTTTTTTTGAGAAAAAAAGTTTTGTTTTAAAATAAAGGAAATTAATTTTTAAATTAACAAAAATAGAAAACAAAATATCAATCAAAACAAAAGGAAACAAAGATCAGGAAATAAAGATTTTAGGGAATCTTGTCAATTAAAGTGGTAAGAGCAAAGGCCAACCTTCATGGGTTTCCAGTGGCCCTCAAAAAAATTTGACCAACAATCACTAAGGCAACAAATTTATAACTTCCTAATCAAATAAACTAACAAAATTATCATCCAAAAACTAACATTTAGATTTTAAGAAACGCATGAATAACTAGAATTAAACTAATTGGAATTAAAAATGTAAACTTTTCCTCACAAGATCAATTAAACTAAAGAATTAAGATCGATAACACATTCAAATTAAAAATAAACTAGAATTTAAATTAATCGGAATTAAAAATATGAACTTTACCTTACAAGACCAATTAAACTAATAGATTTAAGATCAATAACCCATTCAAATTAAAAATAAACTAGAATTTAAACTAATCGGAATTAAAAATATAAACTTTACCTTACAAGACCAATTAAACTAATAGATTTAAGATCAATAACTCATTCAAATTAAAAATAAACTAGAATTTAAACTAATCGGAATTAAAAATATAAACTTTACCTTACAAGTCCAATTAAACTAATAGATTTAAGATCAATAATTCATTCAAATTAAAAATAAACTAGAAATTAAACTAACTGGAATTAAAAATATAAACTTTACCTCACAAGTCCAATTAAACTAATAGATTTAAGCTCAATAACTCATTCAAATTAAAAAATAAACTAGAATTTAAACTAATCGGAATTAAAAATATAAACTTTACCTTACAAGTCCAATTAAACTAATAGATTTAAGATCAATAACTCATTCAAATTAAAAATAAACTAGAATTTAAACTAATCGGAATTAAAAATATAAACTTTACCTTACAAGTCCAATTAAACTAATAGATTTAAGATCAATAACTCATTCAAATTAAAAATAAACTAGAATTCAAATTAATCGGAATTAAAAATATAAACTTTACCTTACAAGTCCAATTAAACTAATATATTTAACATCAATAACTCATTTAAGTTAAAAATAAACTAGAATTTAAACTAATCGGAATTAAAAATATAAACTTTACCTTACAAGTTCAATTAAACTAATAGATTTAAGATCAATAACTCATTCAAATTAAAAATAAACTAAAATTTAAACTAATCGGAATTAAAAAATATAAACTTTACTTGTAAGACCAATTAAACTAATAGATTTAAAATCAATAACTCATTCAAATTAAAAATAAACTAAAATTAAACTAAAAATATAAACTTTACCTTACAAGTCCAATTAAACTAATAGATTTAAGATCAATAACTCATTCAAATTAAAAATAAACTAAAATTAAACTAAAAATATAAACTTTATTTAAACTTTCATGTAGATTAAAATAAACTAGCATAGAACTAATGAATTGCAATCATAAAAGAGAGACATTTAATCTAAGAAAAATAAAAGATTGTTTGAAATTGAGATTTAAAAGAATTTATCACAAACAATTAGTTAAACCAATCAACTAAAACTCAAACTAAAAAGAAACACCGTATCAAAAATCCAAAAACTAACCTGTATTGTATCAGAAAAATACTCTCTTGATGTGTCCTCTACCGCTCCCTCCAAAAAACTCTTGCGTGTGTTGATCTCCCCTCAAAGAAAAGGTCTCCCTCCCTAAGAAAAAGTCCCATCGTCCTTCTTCTATTCCTTTTTGTCCCATTTATATGGCAACCAATCCTTTTCATGGAATATTTTATTTCCTTTTGGGATATGTACGTGGATATATGGAAAGTGATGTTTTAATTGCAAAGTGGTATTTTAACTTTTATGGAAAGTGCTTTTCTATTTTATATACATCATAATTCAAAAATAAAAAAAAAATATAAAAAATATTAACAAACCTTTTTAAAGGTAATAATAATAATAATAACTTATCAAATTGGTATAAACAAATATATATATATATATATATATATATATATATATTAAAAAACTTAACTTACCAAAAAATATATTAAAAGCACTTTAAGAAAATAACCAAATAAAATAAAATAAAATACAAAATAACTTACTAAAAAATTTACTAACGTACATATTAGTAAAAACATTTAATAGTAATAATAATAATAATCATAAAAAGAGATAAGATAATTGATCACATGCAATCTTGTAAAAACAAATAAATAGATAACAATAAACAAATAGCTAAACAAATATAATAAATAAATAACTAAATAAATAAATAGATAAATAAATAAGAAATCAAGCTCATGCAAGTGTTAAGAAATACAAATCATGTGAACTATGCAAGTCATACAGGAGTTATCTAAAAGGTAACATAGGTGGGCCAGGATGCCTAAGTGGACCTAGCAAACCAAAGTGGGCTTAGATGTGCCTAAATGAGCTTAAGTGAGTCTAAGTGGGTTAAAGTGGACCTAAGTGAGCTTAGGTGAATCTAAGTGGGTCAAGGTGGACCTAAGTGGGCTAGGTATACCTAAGTGGGCCTAGGGTGAGACTAGGTGGGCTTAACTAAGTCTAACCTGAAGTGCACTTAAGTGAAGCCTAATCTAAACTTGAAGAGCAGCCAAGGTCATAATGTGGAGCCAGGTAAACCTCTCAACTAAAGTCTCCAAGGTGGCTCAAGAAAGGTAAGTAGCGTGAGTAGCTATGGGCTATCAAGAGATTACTGTAAAGTATTAGTAATGGACTTTAAAACATGTGCTAAAGGGACAAAATTGAGAGTCTACAACTATACAAGTCAATTGAATTGCCTGACTTTGTCACTTGTCCCTCCATTCTTCTAGTTTGATCATGGGCTTTCTCTTCTTCCAAATACTCCTTTAGTTCCATCACTACATGACTCATGGTCACCTTTTGGATGGAAATTGATGGTAGGCATGCCATTGCCATCTCCAAAACTCTCCAAACTGAACTTGTGTTGAAATTTCCTTATAGCCTAGGATCAACAATGCTTCCAATGTCCCCTCTCTCGACAAAGGACCTTACCCATTGAACTATATGAATGTTGCCTTTATCTTTAATGATTGCAAGTTTTCCGATTATACTCCAATAGAACAATTCCAAAGCTATAAATATCACTTTTCTTGATTAACCTATTGAATATGTAGTACTTGCATAGAAGCACTTGGTGACAAAATCCAATATAGTGTCTTAAAATTTTTTTTCATGGACATCCACATGTAGGGGTGTAAATTGGACAAGCTTAGACAATAATTTTCAATACTTGGATGGGGGTAGAGTTAGGTTTTTCTACCTAAATTCAATTTGGGTTGGACTTGACTAAGGTATGAACCACGCAAGCCCAACCCGAACTCAATTTAATGTTTTTATAATATTTGTAATGTCTATTACCTTATTAACAATATTCATTTTTTTTTTATATTTTAGAAAATATATCAAATTGTATTATATCTTATATTTTTCATTTTTAAAGAAAAATATGTAAATTTATTTATACTTTTTTGTTATTATCTTAAAATTTTGTTCTATTTACTATTTAAATTTTCATATAAATGTATAGAATTTTATTTTTATTTTTATTTTTATTTTTTAAAAATAATATAGATGGATTTTGAATTATACAATATGACTAACTTGAATTTAATCTAACCAACCCAAGTTAAACCCAAACTTAAAGAAATGAGGTTGGGTTAGGATTAGGTTGAATAACTCGAGCTAGAAGTTGGGTTGGGTTAGGTTAAAGTTGATTGTTTCTTAATTCGGATTGGATTTGGGTTAGTGATCAACTCACCCAATCTACAACCCTATCCACATGTCTACTCTTATTGACCAAAAATATAGAATGGCCCCTAAAATAGAAAATAGAGTTTTTAGTTCATAGGGCAATCTCCTATAAAGATATAGTCATATACCGATTAACTGTAAAGTAACATGGACTTACTCTCAATCAATGTAACCAACAGTGCCAACAATTGCAGTTGTGACATGAGTTTCACTCTCAATTGAGAAAAATCTTGAGAACCCAAAATCAACTATCTTAGCCTACAATTTTTCATTCAATAAAATGTTGGCAGTTTTCACATCTCTATGAATTATAGGCGGCTTACAACCACGGTGCATGTATTTTAGTCCTACACCCAAAAATTTGAAGAAATGTTAGTTTGATTCAAGAGATTTGAACTTTATTAGTATCAATTGCAATCAATTGGCCTACTCACCTTGTGCTGCATCCATTGATATTTGAAGTCTCTTTATCCCAACTCAAAGGTTAGTGCTTCTATTTGCTCTTTCAACATGAGAACCCAATCTTCATATCTTTGATTTTATTTTTAGCAAAATGGTTTTCTCAATGAGGTAAGATTCATACAAGAGAATGGGAATTTACCTGATACATAATTTTGTAAGTTTCCACCAGCCATGTACTCATAGATTAGCCCCATGTTTATACCTTTATGGTAGTAACCAACCAGAGAAGCTAAGTTTCTTAATTTGGTGAACTCTCATCAAAAGTTGAACCTACAACTCAAAAACCAAAAACAAAGTCAAATTAGAAACATTTTCACATGAAAGAGGGTTGATACATATATGGGATAAAAAAAAAAAAAAATCTTCCTCAATCTATCTGATAAAGGATATCACAATCATTCTCATATAATTAAACACATGTTCTCATTATGTCGTATACGATTGTGGGGTCAAAAAAACAAACACCTTGATTAGGGATCTACTCTTGTCTATTTTGTGTCTAAAGAGACCTAGCTTGCTGCTTTAAAACATGTCTATAAGGTTAAAAAGATTCCATACATGTATAGTGGTTGAAACTTTTTTCTCCTATCTGATGTGAGATATCACAAAAATCTTTAGACAATCAGATTACTATAAGATCAAAATAAAATGAATTTATGTATCGAGAAGCATGCTTTAGTATGAAAATCCTTCATTCCTTATTTTGATGATTGAGAAAGCATCTTGATAGCAACTCGTGTGCCATTAAGCATGCAACCACGACAAACTGTTCCAAATCTTCTTATCCCAATGACTGTTTGAAAGTTATTAGTAATACTCACAATCTTCAAGTATCTGAATAGTTGGTTCTCCATCTTTAGTGACCATGTTTCTTCAGGAGATATGACAAGTGATTTTGTAGCTAATATGCAAAATAAAAAATTAAGAGATCTCAGAAATAGGATGCAAGCATTCATAGGGCCAACTTCTTTTGAAATACAAAAATGCATATTTTTTTTCCCTTTTTTTAGGCTCCATAGAATAACCAATGCAAGGAAAATGATGACAAGTGATGAAACTACTGTTGTAACTATTGGAACAACAAAGTTCTTCTTCTCTTTACATTGAGTTGATGGGCAAATATCCGAGTTGTTGCTTACATTAGCATTAAATTAGTTGTTCTTAGGGGGAAAATGAAGTTGGAAAACCAAAATAGTGTTTAAGAAATAGAATTAGTATTGATGGGGTTTTGAATTGAGAGAGTGAACGTTAATGACAATGACCCTTTCTTTGATCTTGCAATGGGATATAGAGGAACTAAGCTTGAAAGCTTGTTTCATGTTACATTCTTACAAAGATGTTGAATTAGACTATATGCTTTTCATTCCAACAATTTTTTATTATACCATCAAAACTCTATTACTTACAAGGCAGTTAAGAATGACAGTTGTGACAAAAATTTAAGCAGTTATCCTGTTAGGCTATTGTTTGACCAATCCCTAAAATGAAATGTAGAATACTTTCAACCTCACTTCTGTCATTAATAGGACTTCTCATTAAGTAGAGGGTTTTGTTGTATGCATTCATTTTCTAAAGAGTATACTTCACAAATCATTTGGAACATAAGGCTTATGATGTATATATATTTACCACGTAAGCACTTTTGCCCATTGTTTTATTTATTTATTTTTTATTTTCAAATTATTGTTGTGGGTATCATTTTATAAGAGTGGTATCAAATCTTAGGTTTAGGACGGTAGGTGGTTATTTGAATGGTTAGTACATGTCTAGGAAAATTCTATTAAAAGAGCAATAAGATCCTAAGGAAAACGGGTTTTAAGTGGGACCATTGTGACCCTTTCACTTTCTTGGTGACTTTCCTAATGTATTTATCACAAACACTTACCATTATTTTGGGTTATTGTTCACTATAAAAGTCAAACAAATGGCGGTGAAATTTGAAATAGAAAAATTCAATGGGAGTAATTTTGTGCTATGAAGAATGAAAATGAAAGCCATCTTAAGAAATATTTCTTAGAAGCAATTTGTGATAGGCTAGAAAATGTTGAAGACAAAAAATGGGAGCAAATGGATGAGGATACCGTTTCAAGCTTGCATTTAGCAGTAGTAGATAATATACTATCAAACATCTCAGAATTACAATTGATAAAAGAAATTTGGGATACCTTGACAAAATTATATGAAGTCAAGTCATTGCACAAAAAAAATTCTTGAAAACAAAAGTCTACACTCTTCGGATGTTAGAATCTACTTTGATGGTTGAACATATCAACACCCTGAAAACTCTATTCTCTTAATTATCAGTTATGGAGCATAACATAGAAGAGAAAGAATACGATGAACTTTTACTTTAAAGTCTACCTGATTCATGTGATCTATGGAACATAACATAGAAGAGAAAGAACATGCTGAACTTTTACTCCAAAGTCTACCTAATTCATATGATCATCTCATCATAAATGCGGCCAATGGTGCTTTACGAATAATGTTAGTCTTTAATGATATTGTGACTACTTGTTGGGAACCTTGAATAACTCCATTTCCATGCCTTAGATTGTACGCCCAAGATCTTCTACCTAATTACTTAAGCCACTTTTTTAGCACTCCAAAGTGTGGGCAATGGAATGGAGCAAGTTTTGACTTTCTCTCTTTGGAGGTGGAAGATGACCAACTAAAAGTCATTAGGAAACCTTAACCCATAAGGATTTATTAGGTTACCTATTGGGCTTAAGTGACTTGAGCCCATCAAGGCTTGGGTCACTTAATCTAGTCCAACATAGATCCTAATTGATTAATTAACCACATAGGGCCATCTAATTAATCAATTAGTCTAATCCAAAGACTTTGTTCATTATCCCTTGTGCAACCTTGTCTAATTACCAAAATGTCCTTATGCATAAGAATGAACTTCGAGTCAATCCAACCCTAAAGAGCTTAGAACGGGGACCACCAGGACCCATAGAAGTATTGACTTCCTTAGAATCCAATCCTAAAGTTGATTCACCATTCCACTAAAGAGAATCAACTACACTCTAATACCCTATGTAAATAACAATATAACGAAGTTCGGGTCTGTGACCTACTATCTACTGTATGAAGACTCTCTATGAATTGGTGTCTGTAATCTAACAAAGTAGTATTATCACCCATCAAGATTACCTCTGAAATCCTTGAGTTACAAGTCCCACTTATTATGTGATCAACTGACATACCCTAATTCCAATGAGTATATGTCAAATTCTATTAAAGGAATTATTGTGACCACAAGTTTTATGATCACATGTCCTTTGGATCATCCAATAGAACACATTGTCTCAATCCCATGAGATATCATGACATCTCTATTGAGAATACCTGTTGCCACCAACTTCTATTAATAGTGACTCAATCCATATGGATATATGCCCACTTTAAGGTCTTACCCATAGGTTAAAGTCTCCTGTTGATTTTGACATAAACTCAATATCCTCTCAAGGTTGAGAGTCCATGCGGTATAGTAGCTTAGTGAATTATGATTATTAATAGCCTTACATCATGAGTCAACATAGATACTGTCTAGTGTGCATTACATACATTAGTATACTCACCGTGGGAAACCTATCTCAACAGCCAAGATAAGCCATCCTTCTAATTGAGAGGTAGTGCACTACAATCACTACTGGATTACCCAAATCCATGAACTAACTATGGACAATTTATCTACTTACAAGGAATCCATGACTTGTATCTTCTATATGACTCATAATGCACCCAAGTCATGTATAATGTAAGAGATGTAGGTTGAATGCTCAAATCAATGTTAATATACCAAGAGGATAATAAGGGAACAATTAAGTCTAATTTTATTACATCATGTCTCACTTTTAGGGGCTTAATCCTAATACTACTATACTTAAGGAAGAAAATGAGCATAAAAACAAAGAAGACAAAATATATTTTTAGCAAACCAAGACTTTAAGTATTTCTAGAGGAAGATCAATAGAACATGGTTCTAATGGGTGCCACATCCAAAATAGGTCAAAATCCCAAGGTAAGAGAAAAGTTAAATGTTATCACTTTAGAAAGCAAGGGTACGTAAAAAAATTAAAAATAAAAATAAATAAAAATAAAAATTGTTGACACTAAAAAAGAGAAGTAGAGAAAAACATGAAAATGAACTAATCTATGTTATCAAATATTAGAGTTTTGTAGCAAATACTTTGAACGAAGGTAAAATCGTGTATAGCGAAGTAACAACAATTGTGAAAGGCAAAAAAAGATTTGTTGAAGTTTGGTTAATTGACTCAGCTATAATATGACAAATGACTTTTCATAGAGAGTGGTTTCACTTGTATAAACCTATCTCAAGAGGATTAGTGTACAAGGGTAATGATCATGCCTTGGAGATGGTTGACATTGGCTCCATCAAAGTGAAGATAGATGATGGCGTGATTCACACTATTCTAGAAGTACAACATATGAAAGGCTTAAAGAAGAATCTGCTATCAATGAGACAATTGGATGACCTTAGATATGAATTCTATGATAAAAAGGGAATCATGAAGGTTATTAGAGGTGCACTTATGGTGATGAATGATTACTACTCAAAAAGTGCTATTTGATAGCTTGTAATTGATCCTTTTAAACACTTTTGAGTAGTAGTTAGTGCCTTTTAACCCAATTAGCATGTTAAGGCCCCTTGCAATCAATTCTAATCAAATTGTGTAAGTTTTGGTGTTTTTGTTAGTATTTTGATCACCAAAGCAATATGAGATTGAGGAGAGTTATTTGGAATCCTTGGCAAAGCAATGGAAAGCTCAGAAGCATGAAGAATCAAAGCTTTGAAGCCCTTTTCCATAAGCAAATCCGGAATGCAAGGGGAGAAGCAAAGAGGAGAAAAACAGAGTGAAGAAAACAGAGGACAGTAGCTGCAGTCTTCTTTCGCACTTTTGGAGTACTTCCCGAAGTCCATTTTCTACATGCTATATACCATTTCAAAGCTCAGGAAGTCAAGAATCCAATGCTTCAAACGGTGCATGATTTGGAGCTGAAATGAGGAAGTTACAGCCATTGGAAGCCAATCACTCCAAGCTGAAGGAAGGCTTCAGAAAAGTGTTGCGAAATCACCATTTTTGTTGCGAAGTGATTTCGCAGCCTTTTTGCACAGTACTATGGAGTTCCCCTGAAGCTTCACACCGCGATGGAAGCCAAACACCACATGATGGAAGTCCACTTTGCTAAGGTGTTGAAGCAGCTGGTTGCTATGAAGGAATTTCGCAGCCCCTCTTCTGCACCTGCGAAATTCCGCAGACCTCATCTTTCACCTGCGAAGTGGTCCTTAATGCTTCCTGATATTTGTAACCGACTCTTGGAGATATTTTTCATTAGATTTTTGTTGCTTAAATGCCCAAATTCTCCTTGTAAGTCACCAATGATAGGTTTCCTTAGTTTTTAAGCTAGGAATTTGGCAAAATATCAAGGGAATAGCTATCATTGTAATTTTGGTATAAAGGGGAGCCCGAGGAGCCTGTTCTGAGGGTGCTGGTTGTTGAATCCTTTGTACAGTTTTGGGAAGGAAGTAAAATACAGAGCACTTGCTCTGTTTTTCCTATATATTCTTGTCTTCTCTTTCATTTTCATTTTCTTGCTAGCCAAACATTCTCTGAGATGTTTTCTCAGAGGATGAGAGGCTAGACTCTTTGTCTCTTGGAGCTAAGGTAACCGGGTGAGTTTCCTCATGCATAAATTGGAAGTTTTGTTGTTTTAGTTTGTAATGAAGAGAAAGTGTGACCCGTTAATGGTTTTTATCTTTTTAGTTAACTTAAAACTCCTTTTAATCACCTGGGCCAACACTTGGTAAGGCAAGTGATCTCCATCCATGGAGATGCACTAGTTTACCCCTTGCGAGCCTTTAGGAGGTGGCTTGAAGGTAGGATTTTCTAGAATTGCCAACACTTGGTAAGCTTTTGGACTCCAAGGAGACATCCATTAGTTATCTCTTGCGAGCTTGTGAAGGGAAATCCAAGGTTAAAGATCACCTTGAATGGCAAGTGCTAGGTGAGAGGCACAAGTCATTGCAAGTTGCATCAATGAGAGGGATTTAGTGCTTGAACCCATTGATGGGAAGCATCTGTACAACACCGGTTGGAGAAGGAACTATATGTTAATTCTCTAATGTGAGGAAAAGAAACAAGTGACCGGAACTCCCTTTTTGAATGAGGAATCTGAGCCTAGTGATCTGAAACTCCAAGAAACACTTTTCTTTATAAGTAAAATCAGTTACTACTTTTGGTTAGCTTAAAACCAATCCTTTTTCATTCAAACATCTTTATGTTTTCTTTTGAAGCTAATCTTGAAATGAAAAAGCACCAATTCAGCTTTGAATTGATATCATTTGTGAAGTGAAAACCCATCCCAGTGAACGATCCTAGAGCCACTATGCTATAGTAGCTTTGTCTTTGCTACCCTAGTATATGGTGTAATAGGTTATAAATTTTGTTGATTAATCCCTCAATCAAGGAGCACCAGCTGGACACGAATCAGCTGAGACACCAATTAGGCATGAATCAATGAAGGCAGAGAAGATGTTGTAAATTTGTACATGATGCATGAAAGGACATATAAAGAGATTGAGACTTTTGTTGCAAACTCTAGTTAAAAATTGACAATGAGGTGACATCAGAAACTTGGTCACATATTAGAAAAAAAATTAAAAATCCTTTATGATCAAAAGTTTCTTGTTGAACTCAAAACTTTAAGTCTACTAGTTTGTGAGTATTGTGTTATTAGTAAGCAACATAGATTAAGATTCAGTAAATCTTCTACAAAAAGTAAGAGCATTCTAGGCTTGGTGTATTTTGATATTTGGGAATCACCGGTCACATCTCTTAGGAGTGCAAACCATTTGGTGTTGTTTATAGATGGTTACTCCAAATGATTTTGGGTGTAGCCCATCAAGAAAAAGTAAGATGTTTTTCCAGTATTCAAAGCCTTTAAAGCGTAGAAAAAGCTTGTAATGGGAAAAAAAAATTAAATATTTGAGGACAAACAATGAAGGAGAATTTTGTAGTAAAAAAGGCATACAATGATAGAAAACTATTGCTTACACTTCATAACAAAATGACATAGTAAAGCAGACAAATAGAACTCTCGTAAAACAAATGAGAGCTATGTTGAAGACTATAGGACTATCCAAAACATTGGGTTGAAGTAAGCAGTTTAATGGGTCTCCATCAACATCAATTGAGATTAAGACACCTATGGGAATGTGGATTGGTAAGCCAGCAGATTATTCATCCTTACACATATTTGGATGTCTTGCTTATATGATGTATAATGACTAAGAAAGAACAAAGTTGGATCCAAAATCCATAAAATGCATATTCTTAGGGTATGTTGATGGAGTAAAGGGGTGTCACCTGTAGGATCCCACTGCTTGCAAGGTTATCATTAGTAGAAATGTCATCTTTGTAAAAAAACATGCTACAAAGTAAAGAAAGAGATAATGCACTGATGAAAAATACAGATATTATAAGTTTCATAAAAAAAAACAATTAAAATAACAACCAAAATCTTCTGAAGTAGTTTCAAAGCACAATGAACAAGTACTAGTTGAATCTAAGATACCTGAAGTGTAGTGGTCTATTCAAGAGAGAAGAGAACCTTCCTAACACTAAGAGTTTGTTATGGCGACTAATATTGTACACATCTTCTTACAGAAGATAGAGAATCTTCAAATTATCAGGAGACCAGAAACAATTTAGATTCATCTTTATGGATGACAATAATGTAAGAGGGGGTTGAAGCCTTGCATAAGAAATAGACATGGAAACTTATGCCACTACTACCTAGAAAAAAAAAGTTACTGGAAACAAGTGGGTGTAGAAGATCAAATGTGATAGTAATGACCAAGTGGAGCAATATTGTGCAAAATTGGTGACTAAAGGATATGTTCAGAAAGAACATGTTGATTTCAACAAGATCTTTTTTTTTATTTGTTTGATTTAAATCAATTCAAGTAGTCTTACCTATGTGTGGTAAACTTGATTTGCACCTTGAGTAGTTAGATGTGAAAACAGTGTTTCTTCATGGAAAGCTTGAAAAAAAAATTATGTGATTCAACTGGAAAGCTTTGAAGAAAATGGGAAAGAAAACTTGGCTTGCAAGTTAACCAAATCTTTGTACAATCTAAAATAAACGCCAAAATATTGGTACAAGAGATTTGATTATTTCATATTGAGCCTTATGTAAAACAGACTCAATTCAAATCATTGTATATGTTATAAGAGGTTTGTGGGTGATGATTTTATTATCTTGTTATTGTTGTTGGATGACATGTTGGTTGTAAGCCCCAACAAAGATCAAGTCCAAGAATTAAAGGCATAGTTGGTTAGGACCAATAAACAAGATTTTAGATATGCAAATTCAATGAGATAGAAAAACTAAAAAGATTTGACTCTCACAAAAAATCTATTTGAAGATAATTTTGTCACTTCAACATGCATGATTGTAAGCTAGTGTCTACCTCACTTCCTATAATTACAAATTATCTTCAAGTATGAGTCCTAATAATGAAACAGAGATGGCAGAACTATCTCAAAAAACGTATGCATCAACACTAGGAAACTTAATGCATGTTCATTATGATTTATTTACTAGACAATGCATAAGCAATGGGATCAATAAGTTGGTTTATGGCAAATCCAAGGAAAGCGCATTGGAATATGATTAAGAGGACCTTTAGATACATAAAAAAAAAAAAAAAAAAAAAAAAACCTTAAATGTTGCATTATATTTTATAAGATCAAAATTCATCATCAAAGGCTATATTGATTCAAACTTTGCAAGTGATCTTGATAAGAGGAAATCTACTATGGGCTATGTGTTCACACTTATAAGAGTTGTGAGCTAGGTTTCAAAACTTCAAATTGTTGTGGCTTTATCTACAACAGAAGTAGAGTACATGGTAGCTACATAAGCTTGCAAAGAAGCTATCTACATTAAAAGGTTATTAGAGGAGCTTGGGCCTAAACAAAAGAAAATTTCCATGTTTTGTGATAGTCAAAGTGTGTTTTATATTGCAAGGAATCCAACCTTTCATTCTAAGACTAAGCAAATAGGAGTTCAATATCACTTTGTCTGAGAAGTGGTGGAAGAAGGAATCGTGAATAAACAAACGATCCATATGAAGGACAATGTAGCAGATGCCTTGACAAAACCAATTAATACTGACAAATTCAATTGATGTACATCCTCTTATGACTTAGTGATAATGTAATCAACATGTGATAAGACAAGATATAGAAGAATGACTTCAAGTGAGAGAATGTTAAGGTTGGAGTCATCCCACATCGAAAGAAGACAAAAAGGACATAACCTCCTTGTGATATAAAAGGAAGCCTCAACTCCCTATGCTTTGCATCCCAAAAAAAGGTTTTCATCATTTTATAAACTTTTATATTATCTCATCTTAATTGAAAGAAATGTTATAATTTTGTCTTCATATAATGGATATTTTTCAGTCTTATCCTATGGGTGTTTCTCTTATAATCAAGAGGGTTTTACCACATAAGCACTTTTTCCCATTGTTTTATTTATTTATTTTATTTATTACTCTATTTTATTTTCTATTTTCAAATTATCATTGCGGGCATCATTTTATAACAATTTGCAGTAAGTCTTTGGAGAAAAGGATGGTTGTGATAAAAGGTTGAGGTAGTATGATGGGGTTTCTGGCAACCAATTATGGGTTGTTGCTTAAGGAAAGGATGGTGACTAGGACAAAGATGAGCTAAACCAATGTTGGTATATTGTCCATGCTGGTCTTTTATGTGGAATGGTGGTGTATGATGATTGATGGTCAGGAGTTGGAAGAGAAGTGAAAGGTCTTAGCAAGGACACAAATGTATGAAAGCTAGAGAAACAAGATGAAGCATGCATATTGTGGAGCTTAACTAGTTTTGACAATGTCAGAGCCTTATACATAGAGCCTCTAGTTGTTTTTTTTTTCTCTATTTTTATTTTTAACTTTCTATAATACCAAAAATGTTTTTTTTTTTTAAATTTTACAACCATTTTCTATGAAAAATGGTAAGGTACTATAGTGGTACCTAGCAAACAAAATATTCAAATTGTTGATTATGTATGTTGAGATCTAAGTCATAGAATGTACAAATGAATAAGATCAATGCACAATTTATAAATAAATGACTCTAAATATATATATATATATATTTATTTATGTGTGTGTGGGGGGTGGGGCGGGGTACTACTTGATTGATGGTGTTTTTTCTATGAATATACAGAGAAATACACTTATATAGTGTAACTAGACTTGTTTCTATACATATATTTTTATCAAAGGTCATTTATATAGGGGTTGTTCACCTCTTTATTATTAGTTGGCCTGTTCATGGTTAATCAAAAAAGTACTTTTCTATAGCCCCTAGGTAACACCCTATATGAATTTTTATTGACAATAATAATTTTCATCAAATCCCTGTAGTGAAATAAATAGTAGGCATCTTTGAACTATTTTTGAAAATCATTTTTAAAAATAGTTCTTAATTATCTTTAAAAACAAAATTTTATTTAAAAAATTCAAATATAAAAACCAATGTGTTCTTTTTATTTTTATTTTTTATAATTACTACTTATTTATAGATAACATAGAAGTTTTCAAAATATGTTTTACATTTTCAAGTGTTACTCAAAACATTTTACAAAATATGATTAAAAACACCTTAAATTTATTTTACGAACCAACCTATTTTCATAACAAATTCTTAAAAGTAATATAAAAATATTTTCAAAAACAGTTTCTACAACAAACCTATATGTTTTTTATGACTTTATTATAAATTTAGAAATATTTATAGTACATTATTTCTTGTCAAAAAATTGTGTCTTATAAGTTGTGCACAAGCAAATTACTTAAAGCTATTTCACTTCCCAAAAGTTGAATAAATTAGACTTTCAGTATCCGCCTTTCTCATGAAAGAAATGGATTTCATTTAATCAAGTTCTTTAAGCCTAAAACATTGATCATACTATTAATGCTTTGGGATAACTTTTATTTACCACAATCAATTTTTAAATAATTATCTTTTATTTATAAATATTACAATTTGTGAAGATGAGCAAGTTCATTCAAATAAATTTAATTTTCCATAATTATGAAGATTGTAATCAAGAAAAAAAAGTACAACTTAAATATGTTTTGCTTTTATCTATTTTCTTTTGTTTCTTAAGATAATTTATATAGAAAATTTTCTCATGAATTTTACTTAAAAACAAAACCCAAATATAGAAATCACTTAATTTGAATAAAAAGTTAATTTAAAATAAATTTTCAAAATTTTAAAATTGAAATCAAATTTCTACCACATGTCTCCACTATTTTAACTTTGAATGAACTTATGAGAACTCTTGCTTATTGGTGCATGATAATTGTAGGAGAGCTAGATAATAAATTGCCTTCTAGCTCCCCTTATTTTAATTGATTTCTTAACATGCCCAAGATAATACTAGCTTGAAACAAAGCTCTCCAAATGACTCTAGATAGAGGGTAAGGATGTGTGTAGGTTGTGTTTAACAAGAAATATAACATGTAACAAAAATGCTCATTGCAACACTTTTTTGTACAAAATGATAATTAAGCTAATTTGATGTGCCTAGTTTGAGTATGGAACATATGATTTACAATCATTTGAAAAGCATTGACATGGTCACAAAATAGTTGAAGTGCCATCTTAAGCAAAATTCGAACATTTCATAACATGGATGTTTCAATGTAATTTCATTAGTTGAAGAAGCCATGTAGCTTTACTCAACTTCAATGCTAGAGGGTGTCATATCTTGGGTTGCTTTGTAGAACCCTAAGAGATGTAGTCAAAACCAAAAGAGTTAAAAAAGTTTCCTACAAGGATTGATTTTCAAATATTAAAGTCTAAAAAAAAAAATGGGTATTTAACTAATCAACTTAATAACTTAATGATCTAATGACTTAATTTAAGTCATTAAGTAGATTCACATGTTTGGTAAAGTAATTTAATATTATAATTTAAAGTAAAAAATAATTTTAAGTATTAAATCAAAATAGTTAATTTATTTTTAATCTTATTTTTATTATTGTTTTTATTATTATTATGATTTTACTTCATTTACCCATATTTAGTAAAAACATATTTTGCAATTATGATTCAAGTAAATAATTTTTGTAGTTATATCATGTCCTAGAGGGTTTGCTCTTTGGGATGTGGTATTAGACTATTAGTATTGAGTCATTGACCTATAATGTCAGTATTAGGAACAGTATTGACTTGTAAAGTATGCACCAAGTTAGGGCTTGGGGCCAATGGCATTTATTAAGTGTTGAATGGTAATATGAAATTTGCATTTCAGAAATTATTGTCATCGAAAAAAGGAGAGAAAGGTGAGTAAATAAAGGATTAGAAATGAAACCAAATAGGCAAATCTAAGCCTACCATGTTTCAACTTAATGAAATCCTAAAAAGTTGGTACAATTACCCAATATAGATTGTTTCATGAACACAATTCAAAATATAGAGGAGTGCACCATAATCCATATTCCCACATGCTAACATTAAGCAAATTTATCACACTAAAATGGAGCGTCCAACAACTACCTAGCACGGGGAGCCGATTGAGTGCCAAGAATCAAGGGAAGATCGTCCAGGGAATTGCCTGATCCGATGCTGTGGCTACCTACACTTTGAATTCTCCTGGAAGTCACCTCCATCTCCAAACATTCCTTCAAGTCTTCCAATACATGACTCATATCTGGCCTTTGCATTCCTGTTAATGCTACACATGCTAAGGCTATCTCTAGGGCTTTCCAGGCAGAATTGGCGTTGAAAGCTCCTTGTAACCTTGGATCAACAATGCTTCGCATATCCCCTCTTTTAATCATAGGACTAACCCATCCAACTATATGAATGTTCCCAGGGTTCTTTATCGCAGGCTGGCCGGTGATTAGCTCCAACAAAACAATCCCAAAGCTGTAAACATCGCTCTTCTTATTCAAAATTCCCGTTGACTGGTATCTGCATAGGAAGTTACATTTCATGAATAAGGAAGCAATTATGTAAAAATTGTAAGGAATGTTGTTAAAACTTACTCAGGATCCAGATATCCAGGTGTGCCTGCAGGGACAGTTGATATGAAAGCTCCACTTTCAATTGCAAGATCTCTGGACATCCCAAAATCAGCTACCTTGGCTTGCAGTGTTTCAGTTAATAGAATGTTGGAAGATTTCATGTCTCTGTGGACTATTGGTGGCTTACAGCCATTGTGTAGATACTCCAATCCTACACAATTAAGCAAGAAAAGAATCACAAATTAAAGAAATATTTGAATGCAAATTAATTATAATGTGGTAGATCTCCGCTTAGTTACTGACCATGTGCTGCATCTACTGCAATTTGAAGTCTCTGTTTCCAATTCAAAACATCTGCAGCTTCCCTCCCTGCAGCAAATGCATAAACATTGAACTCCACAAGTTGCTTTCAATGACAGTTATACCGGGAGAGGTGGATATATACCTAATAACTTGTTTTGCAAGTTTCCACTGGACATGTATTCATAAATGAGAGCCATGTGTGTACCATCCTTGCAGTACCCAATTAGACGAACCAAGTTTTTATGATGAACTCTCGTCAAGAGTTTCGCCTGCAACATTTCAAATTCTTTAGTGTCAGGCATCAGATGGAGAACTTCTAGTACTGTAGAACCACGGATGGATTGATTTGTCTAACCTCGGCTTGTAATGCCTTGGGGCTTTGTATTGATGATTGAGAACGCATCTTGACGGCAACCTGAGTGCCATCTGTCAAAGTGCCTAGATAAACTTGTCCGAATCCTCCTCTACCGATGGTACGACTAAAGTAATTGGTGATAGTTGCCACATCAGAGAAAGTGAACTCGGAATTCCCTGACTTCAATGACCCTTCTTTGGGGCGTTCACTGACCGTCTCTATGGTTGTAGCTAAGGAAATCACAATAAAAATGGAGCAATAAAATGTTAAATCCTCACTTCAAAAGAAAAAAATGAAAATGAAAATGAAAGAAAGAAATACCTCTAGTTTCTCTCCTCTTGGTCAACTTCCGGATGATTGCAAGGGCAGCTATGAGGATCAGGATAATTACAGACAGAATGGATATAAGAACAGGAACAAGGAACTTGTTCTCCTTCTTCTTCTTTCCTTGGCACGAGTTTGACTGACAAAGATTTGGATTTTCGCCAAGACTTGCATAAAATAGAACACGGTAAGTCAAGAATTCTATAAACAAACATTGAGAACAAGTACTAGAAAAGATCATTAATAAGCAAACCTCAGAGTTCCATCCTTGAACTTATCGATAACAGCCTGTGGAACCGAACCTGTTAGGTTGTTCCCTGTTAAATTTCTGCAATGACAAGATCAAATACTCAGATTACCTGCATATATATCCAAAAGAATTTGAATACCCCAAAACTAAAAGTTAATTACTTACAGGGTTTTTAAAGATGGCAAGTCTGCAAAAAATTCTGGTACTGGTCCAGTCAAGTTGTTGTATGATAAATCCCTGAAATTATAGTTTGAGTTGCATTCATTTTGAGCAAAGGCCTTCATCAGATTATAGAGAAGATATTCATAAGGCCACTAATACTTACAGATTTTGTAACGATTTGAGACTTGAAAATGAAGGAAGTATATTCCCGGACAAATTGCTAGATGAGAGGTTCCTGCTTGCCAGGTAGTAAATCATGTCTAATTTATTAGAAAAAGACATAATATTTAGGGGTGGCAATTTATATTGGTGGATGTTGTTCGTGTCGTATCAAAACCTAAATATTCTAGTACATAAATCAACCCAAATCCGATATGACAATTATGTTAAAAACATAAATTCAAATACTCATGTAACTCATTTAATAGTCAAATCCTTATATTTAATAATCGGGTTGAGTTAGGTCTTATATAAGTATATACGATATATGTTTCAACCAAATATGCTTTTGGCTCAATTGACCTATCTGTTTGAAGACAGATTTAAAATAACTCAAATATGGGTTAAATAACCTAAAGTTACAATGAAGTTAATTAGTAAGATTATTAAATGAGTTAATCCAGATCGAATTCGTGTATGTAGGTTGACCCGAAAGCTATTTATTTAGTAAACTAGTTATGTAAATTGATACGATCGAACTTCACTTAAACCCTATTATACTTAATTAAAATCCGTAAAAAACGTGTTGGGGTCAAGTTGTGTTGACAAATCATATAAAGCTTTGCTACCCTTAATAATTTTCACCACCAAGTCCCTAAAAATATAAGGTTGTTTGAAATGCCAAACTCACAATGATATTATAGAAGGGGAATTATCGTGGCTGCAGGTCAGGCCATCCCATTGGTAATTCATGGGAGACATGGATCTCCTTGCCAGTTCCTGCTCACTGCGTATCCTGTTTTGATCCTCTTGATTGCATCAACTAGTGATTTTCCAAGAAAAACAAAGAGGAATTAAATAAAGCTGGATCATGTTCAGGCCTGCTCAAGAACTAAATTAGAACATATATGTAACAGAGCATAACAGAACAGAACATGACGTACCATCGTTTTGTTGAGTTGATGATTGTGAGAATTCTTTTATCATGTAAACCTCCATAGCATTGATAATTGGTGGAAGCGTGGATCTGTTTGTCCTTTCTAGTGAAAGGAACAATTTCTCTGTGGTACTTGCACTCATGGAATGGTTGCTATATACCGTGTCAGAAAAAAGGTATCTAGGAGCCACAGGCCCACCAAATGACACATCATCATTCACGGAGATGGTAAATTCTCTGATTTGGCCTTTGAGATCCCCAACCTCCGCAAAGTGAATGTACACGTACAACTTCTGAGAAGGATCACTCTCTATGACTAAAGCGAAATCACTTTCATCTGCAAGTGTAACAGCAGTCGCCATCACACTCCCCGGTAGTTTATAGTCAGAGGTACTAAAGGAAGAACTTACAAGTGATGAATTAATGGACTCCCAAGGCCACGATGTGGCTGCAGGTCTCCAAATCCGGTCGTAAACATCATCTTTGTCCCTAAAGGATCACAATATATATTTACATAACTTGTTAGTTCCATATACATAGAGAATTAAGGGAAAATTGGTTTGATAAAATCAGAAAACGAAAAAATGGTTTTTTGTTTTGAGAATAAGAAAATAGGTTGTTTTCAAAAAACACCTTTTAGTGCCTCACCTAATTATTCTCAGCTTCTCTTGTGTACCAAAATCCCACCTATAATTGAGTAGCAGGGATCCTGGTTCAGTTGTACTATAAATCGAATCATTAAGCTGTTTGAGCTCTAACACTGATATGAATGGTGTCCCCAAACCGATGTTTACTAGACACACATCTATGTCATCTGTAATTGGTATGTGTATGATTTCCTCCCTGATAATTACAAAGTAGTCTATTATGTTCATGTTCACCGTGACCCATTCATCAACACCCAGATATAGTTTGAAGATTGGAGGTTGATTATTGGAATCATAATTCCCATACATGAACCGAGCCCTGATCAAATACTTATGATTCTTGCCTTGTCTTGGCCGTAGGGTGTAACAATTCCTGGCTCCTTCTGGGAAGCTTCTAACGTTCATGAGATGTTGATCGGTATCTTCATCAACGTATTCCTGGGAAACATTATAATTGATTCCAGTATCTATGAATCCTACATCCGAAGTGTAATATATCTCGGTTTGACCATCTGTATAATTGGAACCCGGAGCTATTCCACAATCGATGCTTATAAACCCTACAAAGTTTCGAACTCATTCAAATTAAAAAGACTTTGTAATGAATATGCTTATTTGCACTACAACTTGCTCATTATTTTATGAAGAAAAACATGGTGTTGCAAGATAGTACTAAATTGTATAAAAATTCGGGATGACAAAGTTTGAAACGATTTGTTAATATGATTTGAACTCAATATACTTTTTATGGGTAGGGGTTGAACATAATCATAATTAGGTTAAACTCATGTTGACTTACATAATACATTTAATAAATAAGTAGTTTTTGAATCAGTTTGCATAACACAAATTTGACCTGAATTGGCCAATTTACTAATCATGCTAATTAACCTAATTAACTATTTAATTGATATTTGACTTATTTTAAATTTATTTTTAAATAAATAAGTCAATTGAGTCACAGACATATATACTTAGGTGGTGTTTATTTTTTTACTTAATTTTAAATAGAACCTTAATACTTAATAGTGTTAAATATTAGGTTGTTTGTTTTTGTAATATTTTATTTCTATTAAGTATTAAAAGTAAAGAAAAACTAATATATTATTTTTTTCTATTTAGAAAAACTTACATATTTTGGTTTTTTCTATTTAGTAAAAAGTTTATAATAAATCATGAAAAAATATAAAAACAAACAACCTAAATTCTGCAAATAAATTGCTTTCAGCAAAAAATCAAAAAATCAAATACCACCTTATACAAGACCTAATTCAACTTAATTATTAAATAGGAGGACTTGATACACAACATGTTACATGTTTCATAATTATATAACATTTGAGTTTACATTTTTAATAACCTATATATTTAAAAGAATGTCCAGAATTTAACATGATACGAAACCTACCCACTAACATGAACTGACACCTCTCATAAAAATGAATACCTACCTTCCTTTGCTGAAACCCATTCCGAGTTGTGCAGGAAATAATCACCAGAAGAAACATCAGCCAGGTCAATATTAGTCCACCATCCATGTTGTTTGAGAGCTTGAAACACCAAAGAGGCAACAAAATCTGGATGAAACTGAAGTGGTGAAGCTTAAGGAAAGTAGAGGAGGTATGGATAAGATGGGCCTGAAGCAGGCTTTAAAGGCAAAGCCTTGTATACTAAGCTTCCCAAGCTTGGAGGAAGTAGGAATGATGTTGACTTCCAACGTGTTTGTTGGGGAATGGTATTGACTTACAGCGTAAGTCTTGGGTTGTTATGACCAGTTCCCAATTATTCTTGACAGCCTCATAATATATGTAATTGAAAATTGAAGAAAATATTCCCCTTAACAGCCTCATAATAAATGTAATTGAAAATTGAAGAAAATATTCCACGGCTCCCTTAATGGATTTAATCAAAGTACCTCTTGATATAAATCTTAGTGGGTAATGATTTCTCCTCCTTCAAAATTATTTTCTCTAAGTCTTGTGTTTCTATTTTCATAACCAATATGGACATTGGAAACTCATTAGAAATTCATGAGTGCCCACATCATGATTTGATCTTTCCCATCAAGTGGAAAATAAGAGAAGGAAAGATACGGAGGAAATTAGGGTTTGACTAAGATACCGAAGACTTGCTTTTCGATACTTACCCGAAAAACTTCTTTCAATAATTTTTTAACTATTAATAATAATTGTCATAGGAAATAAGACAATGAAGACTTGACTAAGTCAATTTGAAAGGTTTCATGATGTAGTATCATTCACCCATTGGCACTTGACAAAAAAAAAAAAGAAATTATTTAATTTTTAAATCAATGCAAAAAATTAAAAAATTTAATTTCATGTTAATTACTATTTATATATGAAACAAATTCAAACCTATATATTCAAGTTTTAGATAAAAACCAAACACCCATTTCAAGTGTTATGATTATTTGTAATTATGAAAGGAAGAAATCAACTAATTTTTCATTTTTTGTTTTTATTTTAATTTTTTAAGAAAATTTTAGAATTTTATTGACTTGTCAATGTCACACTAACAACAAAATTGAATAATGCATCAAACTAACAGCTGTGAGGCCCAGTAAGGCATGTGGTTGATATTAAGGGATTATTGCCATTGGAAAATTGGTCGAGGAAGGTGCTAGAAATAACAACACTTTATTTATTTATATCTTTATACCTTAATATTATTTGTTTGTATCTTTATTCAATGATTTCGATTTCAAGGTATATATTGAATGATCCAAATTTCAATTTCAATAGATATCACTACATGTCTTAGCATTTTTTGTGTAGAAAAAAAATATCAAGCTAGCTCTGAATTATTGCAACGGGAGCTATGGGAGCCAAAACTATTGATGTTGTTTTCCGATCCAAGTTGTTGTTTCCCATCGTATTCAGTGGGCTAAATGAGTGGAAATGCCAAGAGTTGTGGGGCCATGTTGTGTTGGAAAAAGACTAGCATCATATGAAATCTCAGTCAATTCATTATTGTATTTTGGTATAGAGAAAAAGAAGCAAAGGGACTTTGAAGTTTCAATGGGGCAAAAAGACTTTGAATTAATAGAGTCAATTGTAATTGCATATCATCACTGCAAAATAAGACAAATCCAATATGAGGAAGATGGATCCATTATGTATCCAATTTATCAAATCATAGTGATGTTTTCTACATGGAATTGTAATTAATTTTCTTTCTTATCTTAATTTTATCTATATTTTCACGTACCAAACACATCATACAAGTCAATATAAAAACCTGTTTTTTAAAATAAAGCCAGAAAATATGTTTTATGATAATAAAAAAATTCAATTGTTGAAAAAAGAAGAAGATATTTTTTTTAAAAAAATTTTGAGTTGTTTTTATTATTTTCATTTTTGTGAGGATGGTTTTAAAAAAATAACTACATAAATATGGAGAATTACTAAGAATAAAGTATAAAACATATTTTTGAAAAATGCAAAATAAATTAAAAACATTTTAAGTTTTCAAACAACCTTTATTTATACTATATATAAAATAGCAAAACTTTTTGTTCCCTTGAAATACAAATCATCTCACTTCTACGTGCTAACATCATTTCATTACTTTATTTAATTAATTTGAATAACATTTTTCTCTTTTCAAAGACACAGATAATATTTCCTTTTCTAAAAAAAATATATATTATAATTTATTTAAAATGATTTTAATTATTATTACTGAAATTTCTAGATGAAAAATATAAATGATTTTTTTTCTATTTCTAAAGAGTGAAATGTTTGTAATTTTTTTCCTAAAATGTTCTTATTATCTCACTTATATTCATATTCATATTTTATTTATGGGACAATTGTGTTTTGGATCTAGTTGGGTCCAAAAATTAAACTTTAGTCCATATAGTTCACTATTTAAACCCAAGACTCGGAGAAAATGTGGAAATGAGAAGAAGGATATGAATTTTTTATCTTTCCAAAAATGACCTTTATTAACTATGAAAAAAAAGGTAGAAAACATTAATTTAAATTTTATTCCTTTTGTAAACCTCAATAATTTTAATTTAATTTAGTGATTTGGAAAAAAATACACAATTTTCCAAAAAATAAAAATAAATTATTATTATTATTATTATTATTATTTAAAAATCAACATCGTGGAAAATATATATTTTAAATTATGTATATAAAAATAACTAAAAATATGTCAAAGTTATTTTTTAAATAATATATTTTAGAATATATTTTATAAAAAAATTAGTTTCTAAAATAATAAATTTTCAGAATATTATTAAAAAATTTAAATAAAAAAAGTTTGTCAAACATTGTGGTAGAAAATACTCAAAATA